>NC_135578.1:35141911-35442250 GCF_965152235.1 Eretmochelys imbricata | reverse complement strand
TTCTGGGCTGTCCAGTGAACTCCTGCTGCTGCTGTTTTAGAGCTCTGTGCTTCAATATTCACATTAGGGCTGGTTGGAGATTGTCGAACAGGACCTTTTTCTGTTGGAAAATGCTGCTTTCTCCCACAGAATTGGCATGAGCAGCCTAGCAGAGGGCTTCCAGGGTCCCCGGCTTGGAGTCAGGAGTCCCAGTTCATCAACAGTCTGGAAGTTATGAGACCCCTGGGTCCCCAAGCTGCCCAGCACTTCACCTGGTGGGCTGTCAGGGCCTTAGGCAACTCAAGGAGCCTTGGGAACATTTCAAAATTGGGTTTTGCTCCACTTCAGAACCTTCTTTTATATATTTATATATATACATATGTATTTTGGAGTTTACTGTGGAACGGGAATTTCAGTTTCCGCTCTCATGCATATGGTCACTGGGGCACTGGAGCAACTGCCCCCCAAGGATCGATCACATGGAGGAACTATCCCATGAGAGTGGAAGCTGTGAGTCACACGCAGAACTGGAATGAAGGAACACCTGTTTTGTTCTGATTGTGCTGTCTCATTCCCCTTAGTGGGGCAGTGCCCTAGCAGTCCCTGCATTCGTTTGCACTACATGCGGAATGGTGCCTCTGTGCCCAGAAAGCAGCCACGTCCAACCCTTCACAATCAAAGAGGATGGCTGTGTTGGGTGGCCTTGGAGAATAGCTGGGAAGGAAATACAAGAGCTATGGAGGAATCACAGAGGATGCTCTTCTCCTTTCCAAAATGAAAATCCCTATCACTTATGCCTTAAACATAGTTTATTGTTTTCTTTAAAAGCTAGGATTGGGCAGTTTGGCTAGTACAGGCACTTGGTAAGAGTTAGAGTACAATTGTAAGTGCGACTGTTTTGGATTTCATAAAACACAATCCCAGTCTTGCACTTTGATGATTCACAGATTCCTCTTCCAAGCATTAGGCTGCACACAGCAAGACTTTTGTCTAGCTTTCTCTGTATGCCATTGTGGAGCTTCCAAAGAGGACTCTCTGGGTGGAAGATGTTTCTGATATGCTGTTGTACTCTGACAATTACATCATTTACAAATGTTTTATGGGGGCTGTAAAAGCAGAACAAGCAGCTGTTAATTACACAGTTGAAGCTTTGGGTTCTGCTGCATTTCTGTCTAACACATGCCAAAGGCTTCTTGTGACTTTACAAATGCCTGAAATGTACATCTTTTAACTCACGGTTACTGTAATACTAACCATTTCTTGTTTTTACTCTCTCAGGAGGTGTGAACGCAACAATTGCTTTAATTATGTGGATTGTCAAAACACCCCTGTGCGAATTACTTACTATCAGCTCAACTTCCAAACCAACATCGTAGTCCCAGCTCACATTTTCCGTATTGGACCTTCACCGGCCTATGCTGGAGACAACATAATACTTACCATCAACAAAGGAAATGAAGAAAACTACTTCAGCACTAGAAAGCTTAACTCCTATACGGGCATTGTCTATCTTCAGCGACAAGTGAAGGAGCCTAAAGACTTTTTGTTAGATGTTGAAATGAAATTATGGCGTCAAGGAACATATACAACTTTTCTTGCCAAAATTTACATATTCATCACAGCTCATGCTTACTGAGGCATGTATTGACATTGGAATTTATTGGTGCTATGCTCTTTTAGTATTCTACCAAAGCTTATTATGGTGGAACTGGTATTTACTGTGTCTAGCCTTTATAATACTTTTCTATCATTGCTTCCAACTATTTTATTGGTTGTGTAAATTAACTTAATTTTTACTGACTCGTCTTTTGTGTAATTCTTTAGATGTTAATTGGACTGTACGTAAGTGAAGGAAAGATTTTAAAGGCAGTACATGTGTTGGGTACTGGAACTTTTTTTTACAATTGCTCCAGTGAATTCCTTTGGTTTAGTCACATCTATAAGACACTGCACTAGAAAGAAAAACAGTTCACTTGGGGGCTTTGGTTTGTGCCACTGATTAGGGGGAAAAATAACAGCAATTTCTCTTTAGCACACATTGCACAAACCTAAAGTTTTGCTTAGCCAAAAATTTCACTGAGGTGTCTCTGCACCTAGATGCTATGGTGATGAAGGCCATATAAGTACAGACAGTGCACCTCATGTAAAAGGTTTATTTTTCCCCAAACTTTCATAGTATATTGTCTATAACAATAAATACAGAAAATATACAAACAAACCCGCCCCAACAACAAACAAACATAAACTGTAATCAAAGGCTTGATTTTAAAGGGACTACTCACGTACTTAAATTTAAGTACGTGTCCAAGCATTTATAGGACTGGGGCCTTAGTGTAATGTCTTGCACTGCCAATTACAAACTCCCACTGCAGTTAGTAGCATTTGTCTTGTACCATTTGAACTCAACTCTGTACAAATCCATTCTATTCAAGTAGCTCTGCTTATAGATTAGATGTGTTATAATTCTTAAAAGAAATGCCAAAGAGGAAACATGTAATCAGTTTCCACACCGCATTCAAAAGCCTGGATGTGCAATTAGATTAATATACTGAAAGTTTAAATAAACCAAACAAAAGGGGAGTGACTTTTATTTTTCAAGAAAATTATCTCAGTTATGCTACCTTCAAGATGCAGAGGAAACTGCTAGTTAAATTGGCAGGTTTTGTATTACGCCATTTGTCATTCTGTCATGCACAACTTCAGTTTCAAAGTGGATTTCCTCTTGTCTCATAGGAAACTGGATGAGGTCCCAAAGCTGAGGGCCAGGTGTGGTATGTGTAGTGTAATCCAAGTATTTGTTAGAATTTAGAGGTGAATGTCAGAATTCTTTTTGTAGATGATCTTTTTAAAAAGCTCCAGTGCTGTAATCTTCTGAGCATTCGTTGATCTAGTTATAATTATTCTGCAAAATGTTCTTAATGAAAATCATAACTACAATATATAAATATTTACTGCACTGTAGCTTAATAATCCATTCTATCCTACAGTAGATCATATATTGACCAGTGTGCATTGTATATAAAATAAGAGAGAAACCAAGTCTTATGTTTTTTTATACAGTAATAATCAACCATTTGATTATCCTCTTTTTGTAAAATATTAACTTGTTTGTACTGTGGATTAAGAATATGTAAACACTATCTATGGGTAAAGGGGGAGATGTACTGTATTCATTATATCCCATGGCCAATTCTACCATTTCAAATAAGTCATTTTTTAAATTTGGACTTTTTCCAGATAATAAAATATAAACCTTTTTGTACCTAACCTTGACTGTAGAAAATTAATTTTTATTCTTTAGTTGTAAATTCTTGGAATATCTATAGGTTGCATACATCAAACTTATTCTTGTTCTTCTGTCAGAATCCTTTCTGTAAAAGTGATCTTTTCTCCACACGAGTTCTGTTTTCTATAGTTAATGGTCTTAAGAACTTACCAGTAAAGTACCAATCAGAAACAATGTGTTTTCGCAATTTATCATTTCAAGTAAATGCATATCTGCAGTGCTAGGATTGGCAAGATGAAGAGGCAGTGCTGCAATGAGTACCAAAGTCTTTCAGATTCATTATGCAGCTTGCACATTAAGAGGTGATAGAGTTCTCCGTGCCCCAGTAGGGCACATCAAGAATCACTGAAACCCAACGTTCTCCATCAGCATTAGTATTTGATTGAGTGTAAATGCCATTCAAGCTCCAGCAGTCTGTCCTGTCAGAGAATTAATGGACAAGCGATTTGTTACTTCTGCTGACTAAAAGCAACAACAGTCAATCATTATGTTAAGCCTCTGGCAGTTTGAAACACTGGCTTTTCATTTTCTAGGACAGGTAATTGATGAACAAAGTTCTGGAAAAGACTTTCCATGCTCTTATATAAAAAAAAATGTTATAGTGTTTAACACTGTCTTCATCAGCACTGCAACCTGTGGGCACCCAGATAAAAGAGAATGGCTATTATACTCTACCTATCAGAGAAAAGGACAGGCCTCTGCTGGATAACTTCACATTTTAATTTTTCTCAAGCAACCTAAACAGCCACTTACCTGGACTTGGGGGAAGAGGGGGGGATATGGTCCCTGTTAGTTCTCAGCAATAGGCACAGTGTTGTTAGGGTTAGTACTACACACATTGTGAGTCACTTGCTCCTTTTGCATTCAGTCCCCAATGCTGTAATTGACTCCGCACAAATGGATGTCTGTACCTATACACAGCCCCATTCATTTCATTTTCAGTTGTAGGCTCATGATCTCAGGGTTTGGCCTAAAGCACGTTGAGGTCAATGGATATATTCCCACTGAGTTTAATGGGTTTTGGATTGGGTCCTTATTCTCTTGTTTGTTAACATAGTGGACACAGGGTCTGATTCTTATTTATGCTAAGTGTAAAGGGGCCTTAGGGTAAATGAGATTCAGGCCCACAGGGCCAGATCCTCAAAGGTATTTCAGCACTTAAATCCCATTGATTTCATTGGAAGTTAGGTACCTAAATACCTTTGAGGAGCTGGGCCATAGTGATTACAACTGTGCATTATTCAACCATTGGGTGGGCTAGGCCTTAAATAGTTTTGTGGACTTAAAACAAGATGTCAATACTTTCCTTCTTGTGTCAGCTATTTCTGAACAAATCAAGCCACTGCTGAAATACTGAGCTTTCTATTTTAATTTTTTTTAACGAGTGCAGGTAATTGAGGTGTGTTCATTTTTCCTGGCTATGGCATATTGAAAATTTGTAACAAAACTTTATTTAAATTGATTAAATTAGGAGAAGATGACAGCAGTTACAATCCTAATGATCAAACTGGCTTAGTGGACTTGGGACAAATGTGTAAGTAAATATTTAAACCACTCAGCTAACTAATATCCTTAGGCCTCCATAGAAAGGAGAGGGGCTGCATGTGACATGTCTCTGAACATCCTATATTCCAGGCAACCTTTCTCTTTCTGAGGCTCTCCCAACATGCTATAAAAAAATGCCATGGCCCCGCTGTGCCACTGACCAGGTGTCTGGTTTTCAGGCAGAACATTCGGTCGAAAAGGGACCCTGGCGGCTCCAGTCAGCACTGCCGACCGGGCCATTAAAAGTCTGGTTGGCAGTGCTTTGGAGCCAAGTCAGGCTAATTCCTACCTGTCCTGGGGCAGGAGGCTCCACGGCGTGAGCTGCCCCTGCCCCGAGCACTGGCTCCGCACTCCCATTGGCCAGGAACGGCTAAGGGAGCTGGGGGGGGGCGGTGCCTGCAGACAAGCAGCGTGCACTGCGTAGCCTCCTGGCCCCGCTCCGCCTAGGAGCTGGACATGCTGGCCGCTTCTGGGGCACAGCACAATACCTGAGGACAGGCAGGAATCCTGCCTTTACATCACCACTGCATCACTGACTGGGAGCTGCCCAAGGTAAGCCCATGCCCCAATCCCCTGCCCCAGCCCTGAGCCCCTTCCTGCACCCTCATCCCTGGTCCCACCCCAGAGCCTGTGCCTCCAGCCCAGAGCCCATACCCACTCCTGCACCCCAGCCTGGAGCATCCCCAAACTTGGAGCCCCCTCCTGCACTTCAGAGCCCACACCCCCAGCCCAGAGCCATCACCCTCCTGCCCCAGCCCAGAGCCCTCTCCCATACCCTGAACCCCTTGTGCCCTGACCCCTCCTGCACCCCAACCCCCTGCCTCAACCCACAGTCCCCTCCTGCATTCTGAATCCCTTGGCCCCACCCCCCAGCCTGGAGCCTCCTCCTGCATCCCCAGCCCCACCCCAGAGCCAGCACCCCCAGCCCAGGGCCCTCATCCCTCCCAGACCCTAACTTCCTGCCTCAACCTGCAGCCCCCTCCCACATTCTGAATCCGTCAGCCCCAGCCTGGAGCCCCCTCCTGCACCCCAAATCTCTCATCCTGAGCCCAGAGTTCCCTTCTGCACCCTGAGCCCCTCATTTCTAGCCCCACCCCATAGACCACACCCCAATTTAGAGCCACCCCCAACCCCCACCCCCTCCCAGTGAAAGTGAGTGAGGGTGGGGGAGAGCGAGTCATGGAGGGAGGGCGAATGTAGTGGGTGGGGGGCAGGGTCTTTGGGAATGGGCAGGGCAGGGGGTGGGGTCTTGGGGAAGGGGCAGGGCTAGGGTGTTCGGTTTTGTGCCAATAGAAAGTTGGCAACCCTAGCCACAACTGTTTTTCTGAATATAAAAGCCAGAGCCGGTGTTAAGGGGTAGCAAGCAGGGCAATTGCACAGGGGGCACCACAAAGCAAAGCTGCTCAGGCTTTGGCTTCAGCCCCCAGTGGTGGGCTGCAGTCCTGCATTGTGGGGCTTTGGCTTTCTGCCTTGGGCCCCAGTGAGTCTAATGCTGGCCGTGCTTGGTGGACCCCCTGAAACCTGCTCATGGTCCCACCCTTAGGAGGCCCTGGACTCCTGGTTGAGAACCACTGCTATACCCTACACAATCTTGCAAGTCATATACTGCATGTTGTTCATTTAAAAATTGGTGTGAAACACTTCTCCCTACATATATGAAATTGGACCATCACTTTCTAGCTGTATTATATTTATCTAATATGTAGTTGAGAGAGAAAATAAGCCCCAAGAATGAGGAAAATAAAGGTCTGGAACTGGCAGGAATGTGTGTAGAACACTGACTTGTAAATGAAAATTTTAATGTTTTCTGGAAACTCAAGTATGTTAGATAGAAGGCAACTCTTTGGTCTTTTGTCTGATTGGAATTTACATGACAAAGCATCCAACCTCTCAACCATCCAACATTACAATAGATTGTAATAGATTTACTAGGCTTAACTAGTGGATGAAATTATTTAATGTATTAGATAGAAATAGGTTTCCCCCCGTCCCCTCGCAAACCTAACTTATTGTTAGTATTTTTGCATCCCTCCTTGTTCCTGGTCCTTAGAGGAAGTGAGTTCCAGTCCCCAGCTAAATCCTGTGTCTTTAGCTCAAGTTGTAGAGATTCAGGGTGAAATCCTGGCCTCATTGAAGTCAATGAGAGTTTTGCTATTGACTTAACTGTAACAAAATGTGCCCCTTCTCCTTTTAACTCTAGATTTCTCAGGCTCAAGACCCAGGGTTATACCACAGGGTTATATATGACTCTCCTATAGGGGTTTTGTTTGGTTTTTGCCCTGTATCTATACCAAGGTGGAAAAGGCTCAATGATTTTTTTAGTTGATTTTTTTATTTAAATAGTTTTATTTAAAAAAAAACATTTAAAATTGAAATTGACAACCTATATTAAGGCCTAAACTTATATTAAAATCATTTAAATTAAATACAAAAAATAGTAAGCAGTATATGTTTGGTGGCAAGTTTTAAAGAAAGTCAAACAACTGAACTGGTAGAAATTACAAGCTAAGCAACAAGAACAAGAGTTTGCTGAAGTACAAAACCAGCTTTTGACAGCAATAGGCTCTTCTGCAGGTGCAGAGAGAGTATTTTATTCATTTCAGTTTATTCAACTAGTTGAGTTCAATGAATAATTCATTCAATGTTAAGAAACCATCTGGGAGTTTTAAAAGCATGAGAGATTGTTTTCCTCTGTGAATGTATGAGTGAAAAGGTGGCATGAGAGGATGAGATCTATTAGTTCTAAAATCTTGAAAGACATAGAGACCAGAAACAATCAATTCAATTCACTAACTATAACTAATACTTCCGTTGTTGAATAAGTTAGTTTTAAATGCAAAACATGTTTTTCTAGACTGCTTGATCCATTTTTCCTTGTTTCTATCACATTGAAAGTATTTATTTACTAAATTTTAAAAATGCTGCTTTTGTGCATTTTCAATTACATTTGAATTTCCATCCAAATAGAGCTTGATACAAATCATAAATAAAAAAATTAATTGTCTGGTAAATATGAAATGTATAATTCACCATTTTCTAAAATAGTAATAGATTAAAATTAAGAATCAGAATAAATGTAAATTAATCTATACACTTCCTTAAATAAATGCATATATATATAGTTTATCCTTCTTATTAGCAGAAAGAACTACTGAATGTAGTGTAAAGAATATATTTAGTTGCAAATCAATATGTTTTAATAGTTACCAACCAATGAGACTCAATCTTTTTTGAGGAAAATAACTAAAAAGAACAAATGCAAACCACAACTAAAATTAAATTGCTAATTTAAATCATCATTAAAAATCTGAGATTTAAATTGCTTTGACATAAAACAATGCTCCCTGCTATATACAGTCCCAGTACCACAGGACAAAAGCTGATATGAAACCCATGGATCTTTTTGTTTGTTTGTTTTGGATCATCCTTCATGACTAATATATGAAGTGATGTATTACATTGATAGCTTTACCACTTCAGATGTAACAATCCCCTGTGATCACAAACTTACCAATACATACAGTAGCACTGATAGCCTTAAATGCAAAGGGAGTAGTGAAGCAGGAAAAGCAAACCTTTGTTATTTTAGCTTGTGTACAGGTGCTGCAGCCATTTCAGAGTCATAACCTGAACTCAACTTCCAAGTGCCTAGGCTCCAGTTTTCCAGTCCCTGGTTCTGCTTTCCTTGTGGTTCATCCTATCATTCCCCTCCTCTTGTCCGTGCTCCAGGCCCAATGGCTTTTAAGTGGTTGATCCTGCAAACATGCCTGTGCTTATCTTTGTGCATGGAGTAATATCTCCTGTCAAGAGGCCAGCTAGAGTTGTCACCTGTCCAGGTTTTCCCAGTCTTGTCCTCCTTTTTTGTGGTAGCTGCCCTGGGAAATCTGCAAGGGTACTCAGCACACACTGCCAGCTGTCCAGTTTTATGGGATTAGGGTCAGCCTAGATGTTCCAGTTTTGTGCACCTCAGAGGTGGATGACTCACAAGCATACGTAAGCAGGTGTGTTAGTGCTTCCTGAATCAGGGCCTTTGTATTTTTATTAAATGCAGTATACTACTTTAGCCTTCTCAAGGCCAGCAGGAAGGCAAAATTAGGTTCCACTGAAGAGCAGTAGAGAAAGCAGAAGAAAAGAGCAAGAAAAACAAACCATTTTGTAATTTGCCATTTATTGCAATGGGAGGCTACAGTGCTGAGTTTAAGCCACATCAGGGATGTCTACACAGCAATATAAGCCCAGGCTTGAACCCAGGCTCAAGTCAAACCTTCCTTGCGTCCATAAACCAATTGTTGTAACCTAGGGCTCGGACCCAGGACCCTGCAGGGCTGGAGGGTCCAAGCACCTGTTCAGCTGGGACCTAGGATCTGAGCCTTCTTGCTTTGCTGTGTGCACACAGTCCCAGTTTGACTCGGGTCCCAGATGTGCTCCAGATGTATCCTAGAGTTCCCAATAGCAGAGGAGCAGCGCCGCAAGCAGCCAGTGCAGCAGTAGGAAGTGTCATTATTGCATCGCTGAGCACGCTCCCGCTTCTTGCTTCGGCTCCTCCTCACTGCTGCACAGAGCTTGCCTGGAGCAGGGAGCAAAGGTGGGAAGTGCTAGGGTGTTGGGGATCATCCCTTCCCCAGCCATGCTGAGCCAGGGGCTCTGCTGCTTCCCATCCCTGCAGGGTGACACTAAGTCCCTGCTCTGCTCTCTGCCCCTTTTCCTCCCTGGGGCTGAATGTACTGTGCAAGTGGTGAGTGGGAGCCAGCCCCAAAACCTCCCCGTAGCTTCCCAGGGTGTGGTGGGGGCAGGGATAAGGGATTCCTCCTGTGTTCTGGAGTACACTGTACCCCAAGCCCTGGGGATGCACTTCACTGCTCCGCAGCCAGCAGTACCTGTGTGTGTGTGTGTGTGTGTTTTGTCATTCATGTCAAACTTCAAAACAAAATGCACAAAAATAAACGAAAAAACAACCAAACAAAAACACTTTCACAGACCATCCCATTTTGAAAATTAAGAATTGCAAAGTTTTGTTTTAATAGTTTGACAGCCCTGGAGACACATGTCCTAGTTATCCTCAGAACAGGTGCCCATGGGCATTTTCCTGCCACTGTGATTCAGCGGAGAGCTGGAGAGCCCCATTCTCAGATTAGATGGTAGTTCAGTATACAGCCTTCTCCAACTGCAGCCATTCTACAGAGACAGCCACCAAAGCAGCTAATTAGGCAGCTTATGTACTCATGGGCTCCTTGTGGACACCTGAGTCCCATCAATAGCACCACCATGGTTAGGAATCATAGAATCATAGAATCATAGAATATCAGGGTTGGAAGGGACCCCAGAAGGTCATCTAGTCCAACCCCCTGCTCGAAGCAGGACCAATTCCCAGTTAAATCAGGTTAGGAAACAGAGTAGGCAGTAGAGTTTTCCCACAGTGCACTATGTACCTAGGTCTAGAGTGTCAACACTGGGAGGCAGGTGCTAGGCACTTTAGGATACCCTTACTTAGTCTCAGGTATATGCACTGCAGTGTGAATGCCAGAGCCTTTGGTTTGAGCATGGGTCAGGAAGTTCTTAACTTTAGGGTTAAAACGCAATGTAGATGCTCAAACCTATGGTTCCCTGACATGGCTCAGCTGACTCAAGTTCCACTAACCCTAGTCTTAGATTGTTGTTTAGACATAGCCTAAGGGGCTGCTTTAGGGCCCCCAGGCTCAACCATGTGATTCAAAATGGAAACTCCTAACAGCAAGCAGTTTCTGACAGCTTCTTCTAGAACCAGAAAGTACCCTGGACATTGGAGGTGATTCTTTTTTGAACAGAGTGCCCCTGTAAGGTAAGAGAATGTCCTGGCTACTGGATCTATGTTGTGATGTCCCGGAGAATAGCAATGTTGTGTGTCTGCTGCAGATCCTCTGTTTTTCTCCCTGATCCCAGGAGAAGGAGCTGGGATATTCCTCACTGTTTCCTCCTTTAGTGATGCCTTCAAAACCCAAACTGTGAGCGAGAGGAGGGTCCAGCAGTGGTGAATCAGGCTCAGTGTATATAAATGGATCTGGAGCCTGAGTAGAAGCCCCTCTTCTCCCACTTTCAGTACATGTCCCTTCACAGAGCCATTCAATTTAAAGCAAACATTGAAGGGCCTGATTCAGTCACTTCAGTTTCAGTGGCATAACACAGTGGCACATTAGGCCCATTTTCTCCTCAAATCTCCACATCTTTTGCATATGCAGTTGCATAATGATCCTTCAAAGTGCATCAGCCCCATTGTTAGCTTTTATTCTTCTAGGCCATGTATCTCAGTTATTCCAGAGGTGCAGCTGAGTAGTAGGTGTGGGGAGACAGAGCTGATGCTAAGCCACCTTTTTGTTTCCCCTGACCCTGGGGCAGGTTGGGAGGCAAACTGCCTTGCCCCCCACCCCCGAAAACTGGAGCAACCTAATGGCTGCTCTGACTTCTACTGGCATGTAGTGGCCTCACACAAGCAATTAGTCAGGTAAGGAGGGCTGTCACATAGTGTATTCCACTCTGCACCTCACACTCACCTACGCTTGGGGGCCAGGAAGCTAATATGGGGCTGGCCATGTCAGCTTTGAGCCAGTCAAGGATTCCGGGAGGTCTAAACCAGTGGTTCTTAACCTTTACTGCAGCCTGCTCCCCTTTGGTTCTCAAAATATGTTCTCAGACCCCTTATAAAAAATCGTTGAAGTAGGTCAGTTCTTTAAACCTAGATATATTTTTGTTTGTATATTACAATCATCGTTAAAAATGTATAATAATAAATACATAGGTTTGATGAAACAAAGTAGTTGTACTTAGGTGCCTGTGCTTAATTTGTGTTTTTGATGATTTACCTTCTAAAAAAACCTGGCATGTCTCGCACCCCCAGAAGGGGCATCTCACACCTCCAGGGGGTGCATGCACCCCAGGTTAAAAACCACTGCTCTAAACTGTGCTGGCTTGTCATAGTCTCCATGGGGCTTTTGTGCTGGCTGTGGGCTCCTGAAACATAGTATGTTGTGGCTGCATCTCCAGCACACCAGCTGTGATGATGGCATAAAATGAGGTATGCCATCTCTGCGATAGCCATGCTGCAGAAATCCTCAGTGGCACTCTTAGGCCTGGTCTACACTGGGAGGGGGGATCGATCTAAGATACACAACTTCAGCTACGTGAATAACGTAGCTGAAGTCGACATACTTAGACCTACTCACCGCGGTGTCTTCATTGTGGTGAGTCTACTGCGGCCCCTTCCCCATCGACTCCGCTTGAGCCTCTTGCAGCGGTGGAGTACAGGAGTTGACGGGAGAGCGCTCGCAGGACGATTTATTGCATCTAGACTAGACGAGATAAATCGACCTCCGCTGGATCAATCACTGCCTGCGTATAGACATACCCTTACAGACTCCTTTATACCACAGGAGTGATGCAAAGGCGCCAGTGCAGTCATTATGGTGGATGGAAGGCAGTCCTGTTTTGGGGAAGGCAGGGCCTAAAGGAGCTGGTGCAGTAAAAAAAAAAAAGTTGTTTTTTACCTTACAGATTTAGACCAACACAAAAGGGAAATACTCCAATATTATGAAATTATATATTATGAAATAATCATAATTACCTGTATCAAAAGCCTTATCCAAAGTGTAAGAGGGAGCTCCTTCCCTTCCCCACTTCCACTCATCAGAAACAATCCAGAATTTCAGCTGGGGTTATCTAATCTGACATACTAATGTATGGGAGGAAAAAGGGGTACACACCCATAAGCAGCTATTCCATAATGATATAATTATGGAAATTAATACCATTAAGGAACTCATGGGGGCTATTTAATATACCATCTCAAGCTTATAGCATTATTTCATTTCTCATGTAGGAAACCCAAGTTTCAGGAGACCGTTAATGAGGATAGAAACACTAATTCCAGGAAAGGCCACCTCAGAGGGCTTGACCTCCACATGGTGTAATGAATTCTTACTGGTGGTTAAGACTGCCTTTATGGGAAAAGGATCTAAAAACAGATATCACATTGGAATAATGGGAAAACCTCATCCATTTGTGTAACCATTAGGGGAAATCATTACAAAATATGTTATGAATTCATAGATTATAAGGTCAGAGGGATGACCGTGATCATCTAGACTGACATCCTGCATAACAGATGCAATAGGACCTCCCTGAATGAATTCATTTTAGAATAACATCCTACCTTGATTTAAAAATATCCAATGATGGAGAGCACACAACAGCCCTTGCTAAGTTGTTCCAATGGTTATTTACCCTCACTGTTGAAAAGTTGTGCCTTGCAAGATTTTCGAACTAGTAGATCTCATCCTCTCTCACCTAGTTTTTATTCATAGATTTGTAGAGGGAAAACATGCTTTCCAGCTTTTCAACTCCCAGATGGTTTTTAAACTTTGAATGAGTTAGTCATGGAAATGAACTTGTTGAAATAACTGAAATGAAGAAAATATTCTCCCTGCAACTGCAGAAGAGGCCACTGCTGTCCAAACCTGGTTTAGTACTTCAACAAATGCTGGTTCCTGGTGTTTAGACAGTGACTTCCACCAGTTCAGTGGTTTGACCTTCTTTAAAACTTAGCAGCGAATGTGAACTGCTTAATTTTTTTTTGTATTTAATTTAAGTGATTTTTAATAGATTACAGTAAGATTAGGCCTTAACATAGGTTGTCATCATTTCAAGATTGATTTTAGATAGGTTTATTTATTTTTTTAAAAAATCTATATTTAATTATTAAATCAAGTTTTATCCACCTGGGTAGCAGCCAACCAGTTGTTCCTGTCTTTGCGAATAGAGTGGGTGACCTCTCTAAACTGTATTTTCATGTTTAAATTTACATATTGTATTTTTTTTAAATGTGCAGATTATCAAAACTATGCTTCAAATAAGCCTGGTCATGCATATCTTTATTTACGCTTAGTAGCACTTACTTGTCTGAGTACTCCCATGGGCTTTAATGAGACAGTGTAGCTTAGTGGATAGAGACTCCTGATACCTGGGTTCTACTCTTATTTCTGCCACTTCCTGGCTGGCTGACACATGGCAAATCACTTCTCTTCTCCCCCTCCCCCGTGACTCAGTTTCCACATTTGTAAAGTGGGGATAATGATACTGACCTCTTTTTTTAATGAGCTTCGAATTCTACTGATGAAAAGTGCTTGCTAAGACACTAATTATTATTATATTACTCACATAAATTAGTACTAGTCAAGACATGAATGCCAGAACTGAACCCATAATTTGTGTAAAAAAAGAAGTGTAGTATCAAACTGGTGTTTTATAGTTTTTTGCCTATTATTATTAGGTTAGTAGCTAGAATGGAAAACTTACTGCATACTTTGTTTTTCATCATGTGACTGGAAATCTTGTTGAGAAAATTATCTGAACAGCAGAAGCATTACATACATACATTACAAAAGACAGCAAAATTGTGTGAATTTATGGTCTTGCTATGGGAAGTGCAATAGATACCGGTTTTCACTTGTATCCTTCAAGTATGATAAAGTAAGAGTTCCTGAACAATCATCAATGTTCTTGACCCCCATAAAATCCATAAACAAACATATATCCCTGTGAGCTAGAATCTCAGCTGGTGTAGACCAGGCATAGTCCCGCTGAAGTAAATGGATCTACATTGATTTATGTCACATGATTTATATCACATGAGGCTCTACCCTTAATTCCCACTCCATTTCCTGCTGGGGAGAGGAAGAGAGAAAGAAAGAATGAATCACATGTGCTAGATGCTAGTCACATCTCCAAACGCAGCAGTTCTCAACCAGGGGGCTGTGGCCCCTTGTGGGGCCACGAGAAGATGTCAGGGGACCACCAACCAGAGCTGGCATTAGCCTCAGAAAGCTGAAGCACCACCGTGCAGGGCTGAATCCAGAGGCCTTGAGCCCCACCACCCAGGGGCTGAAACCAAAGCCTGAGCAACTTAGCTTTGTGGGGCCCCCTATGGTGTGGGACTCTGAGCAGTTGTCCTACTTGCTATCCCCTTATGCTGGCCCAGGCTTTTATATGCAGAAAAACACTTGTTGTGGCACAGGTGGGCCATGACATTTTTATAGCACGTTGTGGGGGCCTCAGAAAGAAAAAGACTACCAACCCCTGTCCTAATGCATTCCTGGAAGATACTGAGATACTAGAGTGATGAGGACTGTGTAAGACTATGAATAGACTGTAACAGAAAGGGAGTGTTGGGCGGGGGGGGGGGTGCATACACACACGCTTTCACAATATGTATTACATTCAGAAATATTACAATGATATTATTAAGGTTGCAAAGTCAAGCATTCAAAAGTTTTAAAATGTCAGAACAAGGTTGCCATGGCTACCTTAATTCATCTCCTTTGTATTGCAGTACATATGCACAGTCTTTGATTACAGGCTCTTTTCCTCAGGGTCTCTGCTGCTTGCAGTGCACTGTGGGAGGAGTTGGAGGAGATGAGAGAGACTCATGGAAATTTAATTTATTATGATATAGTTATTTTTATTGTTGTAGCTCTTTTGGAGACTCAGAATTTCAGCTATACTCCTTGTAGTTGATCAGTAAATATGACAGCACATATTGTATCATGAACAGTACAGCTGGAGGTCAGAAGATAGAAAGTAGAGATATGTATACCACGGATCTGTAATTTCTAAATAATGGGAGTAGCATGAACTAGATGATGGCCTAGTAGAAAGTGGTTAAGGAGTGGAAAGAGGATTGTGAAGAGGAGAGCAGCCTCAAAGGTGTACAAGACATAGAGTAGGCATCACTAGACCGTTAGGTACTTGAAGGAGGCGGGTGGAAGACAATGTTGGGCTCTGGTGTTTGGCTTGTCCCTAGTGTAATTTTCCCATGGTAGCATGAAACTTGTCAATTACTGCTTTGATAGACTGAGATGGGGCCCAGTTTTTCTCATAAATCTCTTACTCCAGTGGTTCCCAACCAGGGGTATGTGTACTCATGGGGGTACATCGACTCATCTAGATATTTGCCTAGTTTTACCACAGACTACATAAAAAGGATTAGCAAAGTCAATACACACTAAAATTCATACAGACAATGACTTGTTTATACTGCTCTATATACTATACACTGAAATGTAATTATAATGTTTATATTCCAATAGATTTATTTATAACTATATGGTAAAAAAGTCAGCAATGTTTCCATAATAGTGTGCTGTGACACTTTTTTGTATTTTTATGTCTGATTTTTTGTAAACAAGTAGTTTTTAAGTGAGGTGAAACTTGGGGGTATGCAAGACAGATCAGACTCCTGAAAGGGGTACAGTAGTTTGGAACGGTTGAGAGCCACTGTTATGGCACCTCAGGTCCTCTGACTCCAGACACAGCCTTTATCTCTCATCTCATCCTCGTGTGAATTCCCCCTGTAGTCTTCTCTTCTCCATCTTCCTCTGCAATCTCAGTCTTTCCTTTATTCTTGTCATCTGCAGCTCTCATTCCTTCCTCATCTGTTGCAGCTCATCCCAGGATAGCCAGTTCTTCCTCAGATCATCAATGGGCTTTGTGTTTTGCCTTCTCTGTCCCCTCAGAATGTCACTGGTGGGACAGCCGGGGCACATACCAGAGAGCCCATCAAACTGTTCTTCCATTGATGCATTGGACACAGCATCAGAGCTGGAAGGTCACAAGTCTGCTGGCAGCACCATTGTGCGGGCAATGGAGAGTCAGAAGAATAACATTTTAAAATTTGTGCCATGGCTTTGAATCGTACAGTGTGCAACTTGGGAATACAGCTGTTCAGTGCACAGATGGGGCTCTAGAGAGTGCGTTGCTGAATGTGAGCCCTTGGAAATCGCTAATAAAAGGCAATTTATATTTTCCACAATTCCACTGGTTTGTTTTCTTTTAATTATTTGTTTGTTTATATTTTGGGGAAAGCAAAATGTTTTGATTCTTACTCAGAGTGCTTAAGAGGAAATGTAGAGGTTTTCTTGTGGTGTGTGGTTTTTTTTAACCAAAATATTCCTTACTTTGATTTTTAGAGGGGAGGCTACTGGATTTTCTACTTGGATCCTTACACACTGTATTTGCTATAGGCCAACAAAGGGAACCCACTGTGTAACGGTAATAACCACAACAGTCATGTCCATCTCCCTCAACCACCATGCAGTGTTTGAGAGAACCATTTTGGTAAGTTCTGAGCCTGGCTTGAGAAACATAGATTTATTTTATTTTTATTTTTTTTAATGGTGATCAGAGCTGGCAGCCTGGTGCTATGGAGGGAGCATTTTAGGTTCAGCTGTATGTAAGGGAAGTATTTACTTCCTAACCTAGTCACAAAAAGCTAAAGGAGCAGGTGTCAGAGAGATGTTCTGCACTGACTCTAGAAGTCTTGGAACAAGAAAATCCAAGATCAGTTTTTAACTGCAATAAATATTGTCATAATCCTGCCTGCTGATTGGGTGTTTGTTTTTGTTACTGAGCTGAATGCTACATTCATGGAACATATTGCTGCCTACAGCGTATCAGAGTGGAGGTGTACCATTATTTTCCCTTTAACTCCAAACTGAGTATCTGATTGTTAGATTAAAGAAAATAGTATTATCTATATAACATTACTCTCTTTTCTCCGCCCCTGTCCCCCCATCCTCAGATTAGAGTTTCTGCCTCCCTCCTGCCTGATTTCCTGTTATAGTTTTAAAGAAACAGTTCAAATATCCTCACAAAACCAGTCATGTCATATACTGATTGCCATGGAAGGTGGAATCGGGTAATGGGCCTATGTCTTTCTTCTAGGGGTCATTTATTTTTCTTGGATCTTTAATTGAACAGTGAGATGGGGTAACTTATGACATCCATATGTTTGGAATAGAACCCATGGTAAGAACCCTCTTAAGTTTTTAATTCTAACACCTAAATAATTGGATGGCTGATGTATTCACTCCCATGGTAAATTCATAGATAGCAATTCTGGATCCTAAAGGTCTGATCCTAAGCTAATATAAACTACTCTAGCGCCACTGAAGTCATGGAGTTATGCAAACTTACACCAGACGAACATCAGACCCTAATTGTTTATAAGAAGTCCCTGTACTTAAGTATATACTTTATTTAAAAATAAATAAATAAATAGTCATGCTGTATCCCGTAGCTTTGAGAAACAAACTACCATGTCTGATCATCTTAACTTATTAATTATTGTAGCATAAACACCTGAGGCGCTCAGAATGTAAGGAAGAAAAATTGTAATAGTTACTTTGTTTGGTATAAAATATGACAAATATAAGATGTGGATTCTCCTAATAGCACTGTTTGTGTGTTAAATGTTTGTGCATTTGCTGAGTTTTAGTCTTACCTAGCATACAAGATTTTAAATCTTTCATCAGATGTGTTATGCTTGCTGCCTATCATCATTGCTTTATAATGATACTGGCTAATAGTGGCCAGACAGAAATAATCATGAGTTAACTCTAGGTTATTGCTTATGTTTTGGGAGATTTTCCCCTCAGCTGTCTGCTCTGTGAGTTTTGGCAGAACTGCCTGGCTTGCAAAATGCAGAGATAACCCAGTTTCTGGATGTCTCCTTATTTGGGACAAGTGCCCTTATCATCCTTGCCAAGAATACTCAGTGTTGAGTGGCAAAGATCCAGAAGCTTGCCACAATCCCTTGGAGGTTTTAAGTTTCCCATCGAAAGGTATGGCTGGTATGACTAGTCCAATAGTATAGAGACTCCAAGAATTGTGACCATAGGTGTTTGCTGGCTTAGGAGCAGCTGGAATGTTTTCCCTGTCATTAGATTTTATTTCATAAACACGTCTTTCAATAAGCTGCTGGCATCTTCCTCAGCTCTTGCATTTTAGTTTTGACACTTGATGAAAGATGATTTTTGAACTCAAATTAAACCTGGTTTTTGGAATCTCCTGGAAATAAAAGCATTTCCATTTACTTGAATGTTATTTTAATAATCTCAAGATACATACAGTATACTAAAGGGCTCTGGGCGCTATAGTTGTTTCACTCTCGTGCCAGATTGTATTGGAATCACTAAAGTGAGTGGAGAAGAGAGGCCTTTTGTGCGCTTACTCAGGAAACACTCCCATTGTGCAGCTAATGGTTTGTTTCACCTATCAATGAAAACAGCAAACAATATTTACACCTTGAGACATAAAAGTGAAGTCTTAATGATTAAAGATTCCCATGCTGCTTTTCATGCTAATGCAGGTGACCTGACCAAATTCCAGTCCGTGTAATTATATTCTTCCTTGCTAACCTCCCCTCTGCAGTTTCAGTTGGATGCCATGTTCTTGTTGGTATGGCAGTGTCGTATTGCTGTGCATTATTCAACAGCTGTGCATTCCAGTCCAAGTGGTAGCACATTTCAGAGACTGGTAACTTGATTCTTACATCTATAAAGTTTGTGCAGCTTTAGATATTTTGGGACGAAAAGGGCTATATAAATGTTAAACACTGAGTCAAATTCATCTCTGGTATAGTTCTGTTGAAGTCATTGAAAGCGTACCAGAAATGAAGCTGGTGCAATGTTACGATTTAAAAAAGAAGAAAAGCATATAAAACAGCAGACGACTGAGAATAACTGGGATGCTTTGAGCACTGTAGATCTGGGCGTAAGCTTGGCACAGTTTGTGAGCAAGGTGGCAAAAGAAGAAAAATAGCCCTGTGCGATAATTAAATGGAACATCCTCTTCAGTTTGCTAGATAGGATAATGGTAACAGGGCAAATGGAAACCATGCAAGAAGGAAAGTAAATAAAGGTAGTTCATATATTTTTAACTCCAATTGCACAAGTTGGAGATTTGTTTAAAAAATTGTAATTGGTAAAAGAAAATGATTTAACTTTAACTAGTTGCATTTGTCCCAGCCATGCTGTCAGATAATGAGCCGCTAGCAGGCACAATAAACAATTTAAAATTTTAAAGATTCTAAAACAACGAGCAATTCAGCTGATTATCTATCTTTAATTAGTGTCAATCAAGGGAAGGAGTGCCCCTCTGGGTATTTCCATCCATTGTCTTGTGACAATCAAATCGTGTTTGTTTTCACTGTTAGAAATAAGTGGTAGATACCAACAAAACCATGGATGGAAAATGAGGCTCCATACACCTGGAAGTGAAGTTAGACTCCCCATGCTGTGGAGGAAACTGAGGCAACGATATGTATGTAGAGTTTTATTACTTTTGTTGGAATCTGTGTATTTTCTGTGCTATCTAAGTAAAGAGTAACTGTGTAGAAACCTTTGCCAAGTCGGTCTGTGCATCTGTTTGTTTGCTTCATATGTCATGTGCCCCTGAAGAGTTAAACTGTAAACCCAGGGTGCCTACAAGCCTGAAGTTCTGAGAAAGGATGTGCCTAAGCTATTGGAGTGGGGAGTTAGCACTGGTCCTGGGTTTCCAAACAACATTTGACAGATGTGTAGTCAAGTTGCTTAATGTACTGTTAGAAGGCACTCAGATACCATGGTGGTGACCATAGTTGAAGAACCTATGTAGAATAGAGTCCCCATTGCAGATAGAAAGTGGATATAAACAATGCTGGATTTGGCTGAAATGATTCACTCATGAACCTCACTTTAGGACTGCCTGTGCGTGTGTGTGTGTGTGTGTGTTCTGTATAATAGTTAAGGAATCTCATTCTGGCTGGATTAATCCATGGATTTTGGCATCAAGTCATCCCTTGTATGCAATATTGTGGGCAAAATAAATATGAAATCATACCTGTCCCTCACATCTAAACCTAGCTGGAGCAGTAAGGAATAATATTGTCTGTATGAACTGGGGTGGGGGTGGGGTGGGGTGGGGTGGAGGTTGGATAAAGGCTAGCTAGCAGCATCTTAAAACAGACTGACAAAATTCTGCTGCATTGCAGGGAGCAGCCGGAAGAGTCTGTGGAATTTTTGCTGCCAAGTGTGGCTGCCATTTGTAACTCAGGTGCGCAGCTCAAGTGTGTTAGCACCTAAGCTGCTCCTGGATTCCCAAGGAGCAGTTGTGTCCAAGAGCGTGTCTTTTTTTCCTCTGTGCCTGTTCCACTCTGATGTAGATCTAGCCACAATTATGCATGCCTTTGTCACCTCTAGATTGCTATATTGCATGCTCCATGAGGCCACGCTTTGAGATAACTCAGAAATGCAAGCTGGTGAAGGACATGGTAGTCCACTTATTGGGCATGATTGTTGCCGATGCTAAGGCCATTATACATCAGTTGGCATTGTAAAAGGGAACTGAAGTAGGCATTAATTATATTTACACTCACTTTAAGGTCCCTTTTACTCTGCCAGAATGATGTAAAGCAGCCTCCATGTAAATGAGGCTTGAGTACTGGTTTAAGTTACCCATATATAAGGGAAGGTATTCATGTAAACCAGTATAAATATACCAGTATAACCCCTGTGTAGACACTCCTCTTCTGGCATAGAAGAAAGATGTTCAGTGTTGGAGTACTGGCCTAGGACTTGGGAGACTTGGATATAATTCCCTGCTTGGGCACAGACTTCCTGTGTGCCCTTGGACTAGTTATTTAGCCTCTCTGGGTCTAAGTTTACCATTTGAAATAATGGGGATAATAGCACTGCCTTGCCTCCCAGAGGTGTTGTGAGGATAAATACATTAAAGATGACCATGCTTGGACACTGTGGTGAGGGGGGCCAGATCAGCACTTTAGAGAAGAGTGCCTTTTTTCCTATTTTCGAGTATGTTGCTTGGCAAGGGGTATAAGCTAAACCCCAGAAAGTCTGTCATATACTAGAATAAGAGCATCCATAGAGGGTTTATACTGATTTAACTATATTCATATAACTAGTAAAACTTTCCTTTGTAGACAAGCCCTGAGAATCAGGTCCCATAAATGGAGTTTCCTACTGCAAGCACATAAAAACCAATTTCCAGGTAGAATGGAAGGTGTTGGTGTTAACCTAAAAGTCATAAGTGATTTGGGACCTGGTTACCTGAGTGATCATCTTTTTTTCCTGCTGCCATACTGCTACAGATGAGATCAGTGGAGACTGAGCAGGAGTGCCCTCTCTGTTAACAGCTGGGAGCAGCTGGCAGGACATTCTCTAGGAAGATTCCCTGACTCTTAAACTCACTAGTCCTCCACTTGGCCTGTCAGTGTCTGAATGGATTACTCTTTCAGGGATACTGAAAAATCCATCTTTTTCTTCCAGCCTTTTGGGGAAAGGATGAGCTGAGGGTTTATTTTACTCTCCTTTTTATATTTGCTGATGAGTATTTATTTATCTGTCAAGTTGGGATGAGTACTCATGTGGGCTGTATTTGAATTTATATGATGTCCAGAGTATTGAATACCATCAAGGTTTATTTTTAAAGTAAAATTAAGAACATAAATCCACTTAAATATAACGTATTTTATTGATCTGAAAATTACCAGTGTAAGGGGAAAAAAATCTAAATTAAGAACCACCTGAGTGTGGACATTGAAAAGACTTCAGAAACAAAGTGTCCCGAATCAGTTCTTCAATATGGGCTAATCCTCCAGCCCTTAAATGCAGAGGAGATATTTGTGTAAGAATGATAATGGACTGAAACTTGATAAGGGAAGATAGAAAGTGATGACAAATGCAGAATGTTGGGGACTGGGACAGGAGGAGGTTAATGATAGAAACTGATCAAATGATTTATTCGAAGAGGAATTGAAAATGTATTCAATCTATGGTTTAAAAACATGCATTTAGCATGAACTCTGCATTGGGTTGTTTTCTAAACAAATTTATGTAAGGATGAAAAAATCTGTACAATGGGTATAAACCTACATTTTCAAAAAAGATCATTTGAGTATTTCTTAGCATCCCAAAGTGCCTACGTGTCTCAGTTTAGACTTCGTACCACTGCATGGCTCTGTCACTGTGCCCTTTTGCAGCTGTCAGCAAAGCAGAGCCAGGCTGCACTGGCTAAGATCAAGTTGTAAATGAAGAAGTCTGTATGGTTATCACATTTGTGTCATCATGCAAAGTAATGTAATGCATTTGCTTCAGCAAACAGTAATCCTCATCTTTGGATTCATCAGCTTCCTGATGGAAGATGTGAGTTTGAGTATATGCAAAATGGGACCATCCACAGCAGTGATAGACTAACCATTTGTGTTAGCCTAGGAATGTTGCCCCTGGGCTTACTCCGAGTTCTCTTGACTGCTGAATGTTATCCCTTGATTACTGGTTTCTTGGGTATTGGCACTGAAATTTAGAGAGTGCAAACTTTTTCTTGCTAAGTAATGTCCACAGACATGTCTAGATTATCCTTTCCTTGGGTAGTGCTATAAATTACTCCTTTGCCTGCTTTCTGACCTGACAAGCATACAAAATCTTTGGGGAGATTTAAAAAAAATACAGACTGTACAGTAATTAAATGCTAGTCTCAAGATACCCACGCACAGATGACTGCAGTTGCGAGATTTATTACTACCAATTACTACCTAGATCTGCATTAATGAACCTGTTGCAGTTATTGATTCAAGTCAGTAATCCCCTAGAGTATGCCAAAACCAAAAAATAAACCTGCATGCTATCAGGGATAACTAACAGTTTGTAGATTAGGGTATTTAAAAATGGCATGGACTGAAGATAAATTGAGCATGATACTGTCTCCTTCAGAGAATGAGAAAATAATACAGAGAATTTTTAATCTCATGAGCTCCCCAGGGCCTAGGGTTATGAGGCAACTCACCACCGCCTGCCCTTAGCATGAAGTATTCTTGTCTGTGCCTGCTGTGGATCAGCTCCCTCAAACTACCAGCCTCTAGTAGCACAAGCCTGGCCTTCCAGGGCTCGCTGTCTCTGTACAGGTAGCAAAAGGCACTCACCTGCCCCTGAGTCCTCAGACCATTGACTGCAGCATCTAGTCCCTTATCCACTGAACGCTCATAGAATCACCAGGCCTGTTGTTCCTAAAGGAGCAATACACACCAACTTGTTAAGATTCTTCTCAGGACCATTCCTTTGCCTAACACCACAGCATGTGGATTATATTTATAGTGAAATCAAGAATAAGTCTATTATCAAAGTTCAAGTGACTGTGAGTAACAGTATTCTAAATAAATGGTTACATACAAAACAAAATCATAACACACTTTCTAGGGGTTAAACTTTAATTAACAAGTTACTCTATTGTCTAAAGAAGCTGATCTCACCCAAAGCTCTCTCCAGCATTTTCAACCAAGTATGGCTGAGATCCCACTTTCATGAAGCAAATTCACTGTGCATTTACTTCCTAGGTGAGGGATGCCCAGTTGTCTTCTCTGCCCCGAAATATAGTCAAGTAAACCTTAGAAGTGCACCTTCAGACAAGGTTCTCCTCCTCTGGTGTTTTTCCCTTCCTGTTAGTTTCTTTCTGAAATTCTTGCTATCCTTCACTCGCATACAGTCCAAATTGGTGATAGAAAACACATAGTGAATGAGACAATACTCAATTGACCAGTAAACAGATTGATGGCTGAACATCCCTTGTCTGACCAAAAAATCCTTGTTTTTCACCTTTGCTAGAGCCCCAGATACAGACTTTAAGACCAAATTTTCAATATATGTACATAAACTCCTTACACAAAATCTTCACATGCATTTTGCAATGCTATTGATGACCAGTGTGATGCTGGCTTTTAACTGAGACCTCACACAACATTATTTGGTGAACTAGAATGTACACACCAGACTCAGTAGATTCCTGTAACCCTTTTCACCACCTTGCCAGTTGGCATTAAGAGGTTCTCAGGTCACATCTCTCCTTCAGGTGTTGGCCGTATACAACATGGTCAAGGCACATTGATAAGGCAGTGAGTGATCTACCTACACCGTAGACAGAGGATTTCAGTCTCTAGGATTGTCAAACCAGAGAGACTGGTGCTCGGGAGATCTGGGTTCCATTCATGTCTCTTCCACAGACTTCCTCTGTGACCTTAGGCTGATCACTTATGTTCATATTTTCAGAAGACCTCCACTCCCATTTAGGGAACCGAATAAAGTGCCCAGATTTTCAAGAGTGCTCATTGCCTAGCAGCTCCCATTGGAAACAATGGCCTCAGGTCTCCGTCCACAAAATGGGGACTAGTAATACTTTCCTCCTCCCATGGGTATTGTGAAGATAAACTCATTACTGAGTGTGAGGCTAGAGCAATGTGGGCCATATAAATGGATAGACTTTTCACGAGCACTGAATTCACATGAAGATTTTTCAAAATACATTCAGTATTTTTAAAGCCGTGGTTCTCCACCTTTCCTGACTACTGTACCCCTTTCAGGAATCTGATCTGTCTTGTGTACCCCCAAGTTTCACCTCACTTAAAAACTACTTGCTTACAAAATCAGACCTAAAAATACAAAAGTGTCACAGCACACTATTACTGAGAAATTGCTTACTTTTTCATCTTTACCATAACATTATAAAATAAATCAACTGGAATATAAATATTGTACTTACATTTCAGTGTGAGACCTGAGCCTGTTTTTTCACTTGTGAGATTTGTCTGAAGCCTGAGCCCCACCGCTTGGGGCAGTAGCATGTTACTTAACTTTGCAGGGCCCCCTGCGGCATGGAACCCCAGGCACTTGCCCTGCTTGCCAACCCTGAATGCCAGCCAGCACTTGTGACCCCCCCCACCCCCCCCACCCCAAACCTGTCCCATGAGTCCCCTAGGGGCTGCAACTCCCAGGTTGAGAAACACTGATGTAGATGAGTTGAGTATCCCCTTGAAGACCTCTGAGTACCCCCAGGGGTACACATATCCCTGGTTGAGAACCACTGTTTTAAAGTAATATTTACATAAAATTTACAGTTAACTTGGATATACTCAGATCTATGCTTGTAAACTAAATTAGAACCAAGATAAAATTTAATAAAATTATTGTGACAGATATTGCAACTGCAGGAATATTTGGGGGGAACACATTGTATGAAGTTTCTGTATCATTGTGGGCCAGGGATTATATGCAACTCCAGGCAGGAGGGTTATCACGGCTCCTCCAGGAACTGAAAACTGGGATGGGGAGTGGCGGGGTGGGGGAGATGGGTGATTACAACCTAAGCGATTCACCTTAAACACCTCCAGAGATGTATCACACCCTGGGGAGACTTGCATATACAGGTTCAAACTGAGTTTTCCAGACAGCAAGAAGAGGGTTTTGCTATACAAAGGCTTGGTTTAAACTGGTTTCAGAGTAGCAGTTTTTCATGAAGTTGATAGATTTCCACTCCATACGGCTAAATGCAGTGGCTTGCATAATGACAGGTACTCCTCTTGGTTTAAACTGACTCACAGCCTTCTTTCTCATTCAGCAAATGGAGGCCCCTGGGACAGAAGATCCTGTCCAACCTTTGCAGAATGGTTGGATAGACTTGGGCCTACTAGGGCCCCATAAGACTGACCAATCACCTCTGGTAAGCTATTAGCATTGAGTATAGAAGCTTTTATTGTGTTTTTTATGTCTTCTCTTTAATGCTTTTACCTTAAGAATAAAGGTGCTTGCTTAGAAAGAGCTGTGTGGTAACATGTAACTGCTGGCAAAACACTGTTCATAGCCCTCAGAGAGAGAAAGCAAAGCAAAAGGGCTATCTGTTAGGCAGACTGGCTTGCTGGGGATATTGCAGCATATGGCAGGGAGCTGTGCTGCCTTAAAACCCCCATTCTGGAAGGGATGGGATCAGGATCCCTGCCCAGAGACAGGTGTTAGCTGGAGACCTGATACCTAACTGGGAATTTGTGGAGTGGACTACAGAACTGTGGCAATCTATTTCTAAATGCCGTACATGTTCATTTGCTCACGATTTGATTGCCTCCTTCTTTAGCCCAATAACACAAACAAAAATGCATGAAAAAACAGAAGGATAAGATCTCACATGTTAAAGTATCCAATATCTATAAAAGAGAAACATAATTAACCACTATAATTATGATGAATAAAAATTTATAGCCAGTCTAATTCAGTTAAAATGATTGTCTTAAGGTTTTCCTTGAGGCTACTTGGAAATGTCTCATCCTCATGTAATAAATTCTGTCTGAAGAAACTTCCACATGCTGTTTTGTTGGAACTTGTTCTCGTTAATACCATCTCTTTCTTAGTTGCCCACTAAGTTTATTAATACTTAGAGTATTAGACATATCTTCTGTGTTATCTGAGCTCACAAGTGCTCTTCTGGTCTCTCTCTGAACCCCAGATTGCTGGGTGCCCATCTTCAAGAAAGGCCGGCTCAGTACTCCATTGTTGGTCTCTATTTCGTAGCAGATTGCTGTTACCTCTTCCCAAAACTAAAGCACTTTTGGCTATCCCCACACTACAGACTGGATACTGCTTTCCACTTGTACTGAAAGAGGGGAAATGCAGATGGTGAAACTGAAGAGGCCATTGTTAAGCTGGAATTGAACCACTTTTGTACATCGTCCTCCACTCACCTCCCTCTGGGAAGGGAACAGAGCGACAAAGTAAAAGCACCATTTTGTTCAGGGCTATCTTGCTCTTCAGTTTATGGAGTGCATAGATCTCTCAGCAGTAGGCTATATATAGATAGCCTTAGATAAACAGAACTGGGTTGCATGCCCTGCATGCACCCAGAAGCCCTGCCATGGGCAAAGCATGGGGTTGAGGCTCCCGGGGCCGAGATGGGTGTAGGAGGAGATGGAAACAAGGGAGCAGCCACTCTGCTTGGTATGATACTAAGCCTATGACTTTTAGGCCATTACCTGGCCTCTCCACTGGGCTCTGCAGCTTTAGACTTCTCGTCATGGTATTGGGCCAGTGACTGAGACTTTCTTCCTCTGCCAGCCAATTAGCACCCTCCTTGACATTAGCCCATCTTCCCTTCAGTGAAAGGATCAAAGGGAGGGATCGCTGGCCGCTAGCAGGGGAAAGAAAGAAGGAGACGCAGCAGCAACAAATTGCTTAGCTCTGCCTGTGGGGAGCCTGACTCAGAGCCTCTGTGAGGTGTGAGGAGAACCTGGGAGCTATGTTGGGGTGGGGAAGGGGCAGGGAGCATGGCTGGAGTGGTAGACAAGAATCAAGGGGGTATGCCTGGAACTATATGAGATGAGGGAAATTAATGAATTTGGAGAGGGAAGGATTAGTATTCTGAAGTGTGTAATTTGATGGTCTGTGCAGCTGCAATCTTTCACAGCCGGGCACAGGAGCAGCAGTTGGGGAAGTGGGAATGGGAACACAGGAGGAAGAGTGAAATGACTATCATAGATGCAGCAGCAGGTGAAGGGGAGAATGAGCACCGTAGCAGGAGGAAGACGGCTGCATTTCTAGTGCAGGCCTTGTGAGTGTGGTGATAGGGAGAATTGGGGGGGGGGGTAAAGATGTGCAGGAGAGACTCTGAGACCTGTGGGGAGTGGAACAGACAGAGAAGGAGGCAGAAGAGAACAAACAGGAGGTTTGAGAGACAGAGTATACTTTGTAGGAAGGGAGGTTAAGCTCTTAGCGGAAGAAGAGTCCTGACACACCCTGGAGCTGTCAGGAGATTATCAGACCTTGTCTGCCCCCAAACATGTACAAATGGAAAATATTTGATTTCTCTCTAGGCCATGAGTAGGCATATTTGCATAAACTCTGCATATATCAGTCTGGAGGGGTGGAGGGCTACGACGCTAGGTCTGCATGATATCTTCCTAACCGGGTAGATATCTGAGAGGATATGCACCCTCCACACTTTCTGCTCCCCCGCAGAGTGGGGATTTGGCGTGGGCATGGGGGCAAAGGGGGAACAAGTCATAGCACGGCTCCTGAAGAGATGCCCGCAAGGAGGATGTGAATGGGAGATTTTGTACATAGGGAAAGCACAGGTTTGAAGCTGGCTGCAAAGTGGGTCTGTGAAGAGAGCTGCTATACAGCTGTCTCATTACTTAGAGCCTAATATCTTCAAGTTTTTCCAGTGTAGCACTGCAAATCTCAGAACAGCATAGAAGCAAATACTTGGCTGCTTACTTTCGCTGACATCACGGATTATAGCAGTGGCCAGCACTCCTACATTAGAAAGTATTTTGGTATTAATTAACTAGTGGGTTTCTTCCAGCAGCATTTTTTACAGGAAGTATATCCCACACCTGCCCCTCCTCTCCTTTTTTTGGCTTCATCCCTTGGCATTTACTCAGGAAGGCTCATAAAGTGTGTGCCAATACCACTTATGCTGGGCCAAAGTCATCTCTGGTGTAACTTTACTCAATTCAATGGAGTTACACCAAGGATGAATTTAGCTCACTATCTCTGTGTGGTATAAGCCAGTGCTGATTCAGATCAGTGCTGATGATGCACCCACATATGAGGCAGAAACGGCTCATTCTTAGTGGGCAGTTAGTGGTCTTGCAATGCAGCCACGTATGCTATCCATTAAAATGAGAAGGTGTCATTACAGCTGAGTTCTTCCTTTACATTTCATCACCCCCCTCTTGAGGTGAGAAATATGTTTGGTTTCACAAGTCAAAAAAACTGCGTAAGCTAGTAAAAACTGCTTTTCAGTAATGGCACAAATTTCATGTAACTACACTACTCAGAGTGCAAAGGGATTCGTTATTTTTCTTTTCATGAAACTGATGAATTTAAGAGTCACTGGTTCACATTAGCTGCATGTAAAGTGAAAACTAGGGCATTTTTAGAGCCTGTATTAATCTGTGGGGAGGGTGGGCAAAGTCCCAGGGCCACAGTAAACAAGGGGCAACATCCATCTATTAAAAAATGCTGAGAAGAAAGACATTCATGAGTTTTCATATTTTTCCATTTGACTCAGCTGAATTATGCTATAGCCAGCTGGGTATGGCTCTCTGTTCACTCGGATGCTGTATCCATTGCATTTTCATGTACACTTGAAGTTATGTCTGCTTGTTGAATTCGTGACAGTTCTAGGCAGACCTCAAGGAAATACCTTGAAGATGAAGAGTTCCATTAGTGCACCTACAAAAGAAAAGGTAAACTGAAAGTTTTCTTTTAATTTCCTTCAGTACTAAGCCAATTGTCAGAAACTTCCCAGCCAGAGACTTATTCTTATTCTTCTTGTCCAAACATTTCTGGTTTAATATGGCTGTTAACTAGGGTATTCAAACATGGGCATTCCCATTCTTATGGACCATGTTATCCAGTGTGCCCATAACTTTCCTCACTATGAGCTGTGTTACCAAATACATAGACTTTGTACGCATCTGGGTCTTACTTTGATAAGTCCCAGGCCATTTCAAGCAAGGAACATGTTTATCTGTATTCCTCTTTGGGCTGGATTCTTAAACCTCTTTTCATATTTGTTAGCCTTTTTTCGTGTGAGTAGTTCTATTAAAGTCAGTGGAACTACTCCAAAGAGTAAGATCTACCCAGAGTGATTGCTTTGGAAGCATTTGGCCCTATCTCTTTACTAGAATAAAATATGTAGGTTGAAAAAGAGAGATTTCAGGAACTTTGTAGTGGATAATAGTTATGACACAGTCAATATATGTCATCCATTATACATCTGTTGCACCGCTTTTAGAATCTGTAAGGTGAGACCAAAAACATGATCGCTTTTAGGTATGTGTTGTTTATTTTGTTATTTTCAAGAATATTTTGGGGCCATTCTCCTAGCATCACATTCCCTGTGAGTTTGTGTAGCAGCAAGGCTTTTTCTGCATCGCTTCCCTTGTTTGGCAGTGCTAGAATGAGAAGATGACTTTACCCTTTCGCTCCCTTGGCAGTGGGGAAATCAGCAGCTCCTTGAGTATCACAGTGTGCTCCAACATCAAGCCCAACAGTTGTGTTAAGCTATCAGACTCATCTTGTGTGTGTAATCTGTGATGTCCTATCAACATAGCTTTGTCTGATATCTTAAGGGCAAAGCATATTTACTATGGAACAGGGAATGACTATGCTGGGGGCTGGTGTATATGGTGATTTTAGAGGAGATCAAACAGTTTACACTGTACACACAATGCAGTCCGTCACTGCACACTAGCCCCACATTTGCCATAAACTCTGGAGTCCTCTTGCAATGTGGACTAGGTTTGCTGAGGTCCATGGTTCATGCGGATGCAATTGCTGTACATCACTTTTTCCCCGTGCTTCCAATGGCTATCCCATAGTGCTTTGTAGTTCAGCCATTACTCATGTGTCCATTCACCTCTGTGCCCTTCCCTCTCTGCTATCAAGTTCCCAGCTGTTAACCCCTATATAGACATTCCCTGAAATAGAGATATAAAATGATGATTTTATCTAGGCAGAAATTGTGGAATTACACTGCTCATCCTTAATGATCAGTTCGTGTATTTAAGATCCATATACTTTGTCTCTCATCTCTTCTTCTGTTTGTCTGCATCCTCAGCATTACCAAAATAATTAGAACTGACTGATTGTTCTCACCTTTAAGGCTGATTTTTACTGCATGCATCCAATTATGCCATCTGGTTCTTCTAGTACGAAGAAGCCTGTTGGCCAAAATGCTTTTAGGATAGAGCTTCAAAAGCCGAAAATTCAATGATAGGGGTCTCATAAATCTGGGCATTCTAGAGTTCTGCGTTACACTGTAATTACAGTGTATGTATCATACATATATTAAAATCCTAATTCTTTACTAGCGTAAAGATCAATGAGATGAATAAACTTCCTCTCTTACGTATGCGATTTCTGTATTTCAGTTCATATAGGCAAAAATTAAATAAAAAAACGTCAGTTTATAAAGAGAATTGGAGTGACACGTCTTCGTCTAAATTCAACTGAGTTTCCTCTGGGGAAAAAAATATATAGTTGTCAAAGTCGTGCTTCGTTGACTGTAAAGACTATCTATCACCTTTTGGTGCATTTGTTATCATGAACTCCACATATTTTCTGTGGGGAAATTAAAGATTATAGAGCTCATTTCCAATTCTAATGGCCTATAAGCAAAAATATTATTAAAACCCTTTGACTCCTAACCCGTTGTTATTGATAGTCATGGCTGTACTTTACGTCAGAATGGAAAATATACTATGTGTTAATATATAAATGCTTATTCAGGGAAACTTTAATGAATGTTAGAATAAAAAGGTGTATATGATTTGCAAGTGAAAATAATCTTCGATATGGAGTATATCATTTCAATTAAATGCAATTAATATCAGTAAGCTTTTATTATTTTAGATCGCATATGCCTGAGAAGCTATGCACATTTACTAGTCCTGTCTTGCTCTTTCAGTCCAAATTAAAAAGAAGAGAATGCTGTATCTTGAACAGTAGTTTTCTTTGTGTTGTTTTGAACTGGTTATTCTTAGTGCTTTAAGCACAAATATTGGCACAGATTTATTTTACAAGGTGCAGACAACATTTAAATCCTAATTCTTAAGCTATATAGATCACTAAACTACAAGACAAACACCATGCAATGGCAGAATATTTACATGGGGCCTTAGAACTGATGTCCTGATGGTAATAAGGATCAAAAGGACATTTTTCAATGGTAGGGCTAGTCCTGAGTCATTTTTCTTTAGAGTTCGATTATTGCCAAATCCCTATTTGATTCAATTTCACTGGGCCAGGACCTCCAGTATAGACAAGCTGTGCTCAATGCAGGACTAACAGGAGGAAGCAAAGGTGGCTTTAAGCCACCATTACATTTTCCAGATCCTGCGGCTGGGTGGGGATAGGACAGTCTCTTGCCTTAATCAGAGCTTGTTGTAGAGAGAGCTTGTTGTAGAAGATTATAATTTAAAGTTGCTCCCTCATAAGGGATAGCATTGTGAAAATAAGAATTTGGAGATGTGCCCTGGAGGTGGGAGTTGAGAACACCACATAGCTGTATGCGGCAGATCACTACAGATGTTCTTCAGTTTGTTTTAATGCAAGTTTGTATTCCTTTCTCATTCACTGGTTTGTTATTTAATGAACCCCAAGATTGTTACACAGGTTGCCTGAATTCCCATGGTCCCAAGGGATCATTCCAGCAGTTGGGAATTACAAGGGCATAGGGACACACTAACCAAGCTTCCTTTGCACTGGAAACACCTCTCGCCCTACAGGCTAAAGGGGGTAGTGATGTATAGATGCCATGCTGGCCCTACACCCTGGAAGGAATCCCCTTATACAGGAAAATCCCCAGAGAACTGGATGCGCCAGATTATGGCTGCTTTGTGCCGCAGAACAGCAAAAAGCAGCCTTACTAGGGCCAAGAATCTGGCCCACTCTGTCTACTTAAAATTCTGAGGTTGAGATTGCATAAGAGACTCTTCACTTTTTGAACCAGACATTTGCTATGCAGTAGAAGATGTGCCCACTAATTTGGGAGTCTTGGGCATTTTTGGTACATAATATTGTAGGGAGCTGTATTTGTGAATCTCCAGATCAACGCTCTTCTCTCTCCACGGAAGAGATACAACACAACACAGGCAGTGGCAATGCAAGCTTTCTCCACCTTCCAGTGTGTCTCAGTTCTATGCTAGCAAGACCATCTCAGAGGAGTAGATCATTTTCCAAGTCCATTCAATCTGCTCAGATTCCTAACAAGGTTGCTGGCAGTGTTTGACTGAAATACTGCCTGTTAGCAGGTGTTGTCAAATCTGCTGGGATACAGTTAAGCAAGTTTTGCTGACTCACTCGGGCAGGCAGCTCATTACCCTAATAAAATATAATGGAGGTAGGGCTGTCTAGAAAGAGGCCAGACTTTAATTTAGAGCAGGTTGGGAAAGGCACCAGGTCCCAGGTGCAAATTAGTGCCAATTGTAGTTGTATCAGGTTGTGCTATGGACTCTTGTCCAGCAGGAACAAGAATGAGATCACCAATATAGTTCACAGAGGCTGCCATCAGACAGTACAAACTTTCTGTCATTACTGATCTATGGTGGATTCAGAGTGGAGATTTACTGATTAATTTAACTTGATAAAAGTATAGGAAGGTGCCTATCTGAGGCTTTGAGATAAGTTACAAAAACAAATTGGAAAAAAACCCAGACAGCTAACCACCTCGGCAGCCCCCGACAAAACTCTACATCACACAAAACTCTCCCTATGCCAAAAACTTCATTTTTCCAAACACTTGAATAAACAGCACCACTAGTCCTCTAAGATGTCTCTTCCTTTGAGTAGTATTGGCACATTCCAGTCCAGCTTTCTAAAATGGTTAGTAAATGTCAGAAAGCCATCCCACTTCATCCTCCAGGCTGGAAGGGTTGTTTGATTGTTTGAGGGTTTTTTATTTCTCATATAGGTTTAAAAAGTCTCAGTGAGATGCCTTCATCTTTATCCTGATCTCTGTCTGCCCTCTTGTGTGCAAAAAGGACAACATGCTTTAACGGCATAATCCTTGTTCTGTAGTCAGTGACAAAAATTCCATTGACTTCAGTGGGAGCATGAAATAACTCTTTGCGCTTCTATGGAAATAATAACTCTTTGTAACAGAAGTACAATCATTTCAATGTCAACTCATTAAATGGATTGCTAAAATTACTTTACTTATGCACAAAGCTCGCCTAGATGAAAGGGCTGCATTCTTTGAAGTGGAAAACATTCTAGCTATCTGAGTTGAATGAAGGCTGCAAAAAACTATTTTGCAAATATTTGTTCAACTTTTCAGATTAATTAACTCTGGCTACATTCACGCCCCTTTTGCGTTTTCCTTCCACGATCATGTAAGCAATTGAGTTTTTCCTTTTGTGTATGTTTATAGCAAACAAATTATAATATGCAGATGGTGACTTTTACATTTGATTTTCACAATGGTACCAGAAATTTGATAAACTATGTTTATCCTGTCAGGGCACAGAAGCAATACATGTGTTCTAATCATGACCAAACTCAAGAAAATTGTGGTCTGTTCAGACAGTCCATGAATGGAGAGGTGAAATTCATCAATTAAATTAATCATTCAGTTTGTGTTAGGTAACTTTAAATTTGCCTATTGTTTGACTTAAGGATAGCAAATGCTTGAACGAGACTGCAATTTAATTTGGAGTTTAAAACTGCCAAACCTGTATGCTCACCTGCTCCATGGTTTTTATACAGAAATTGAAGAATTGTGATACTTACTCCAATCACTTATCAAATACATGGAGGAAGAATGGTGATATATGAAGTTTTTACTTTTGTTTTGCAGTGAAAACTGATTATTCATTGCTCTGGAGTAGCCTGTAAAGCTGCCATTGCGCTAGGTGCTTACAAGCATGAAGTAGAAAGACTGTCCATGCCCTAACTTGCTCATAATCTAGATTGACAAAATATAGCAGGTAGATGAGATGAACCAAAAGGGAAGGAAGTGGGGAGTATGAAGTAGCAGTTAATTAAACAAGTTATTATACAATAATCAGCAATAGTCTCAGCTTACCACTTTTTAAAATTGTAATTTATTGGCGCTTTGTAGGCGACATGGCAGAGCTTTCAAATAACTTAAAATATATATTAGACATTCCATCTACATTTTGTTGAATTTTGCTAATTACTTGCATTTCATGAAAACAGATCATTTCCTGAAACTGCAGATATTTCAACAGCTGTGCTCTTACTTTGCTAATGATATTGATCCATATTTGAAGAAGAAGGTGGACCAATGTAGACAGAGAAAGCTGGTGATTGGGGCTGAATGCAGCTGGGAGGAAAGTGGTAGACAGCGACTGTGTTTTAAAAAGTCAAGTAACTCTTAAGGATGGACTTGCACCATATCACCTTTATTACATGGGATTGAGACTGACCACTGCTGGAAAGGAATGGGGGAAGGCTTTTGAGTGGAAGAGCGAACAATGCTAAGGCTGCAATCCAGCAAGGTACTTAAGTATATGCATAACTTCAAGAGCATAAGTGGTCTTCAAGCACATAAGTGATTTCAGCGGGTCTATTCATATGCTTAAATACCTTGCTGAATCAGGACCTTAGTGCCCTCTTTTGCTCTCTCTTAATCTTATGATAATGGCAACAGTTTTCAAAACCCACAAGAAAATGCTTATATAAAGTCAGACTTCTTGATTCTGTCCACCACTGTCCTGAAAATTGTGAGATTGTTTTTATTTTCCAGTGTGTATCTTGTGTCCTATAACCTTAGCTTGGTGGACTATTAATTAGTTCCAAGCATCACTGTGTCCTGGCTCACTATCTTGGCAAGGTGACATTGCATCTTCTCCTCATGACGTTGCATGATGAGGGCAACCTCATTGTGAGCTAGTAATATCATTGCTTGAGGATGTGTGGTAGGCTGCACTGAAGCATGATGGTGTTGCACAATGTGTGGCCCATCCCACAAACATTTGTGGTTGAGTGTAGTGCTTGCTACTGTGAGGTCAATGGGACTGTTCACTGTATTAAGAACTATGCTCCATAGAAGAGTTTGCACATAGGCCCCAGTGCTGTAAAGCATTTCTATTCAAAGTAATACTTCAGCACATGCTTAACTTTAAGTACGTGCAGAAAGTTCATTTGAAATCATTGGAATTTCTGTACATGCTTAATTGAGGCCTGAATTATGATGTCCTTCAGGGAAACACAAATAGATTATGATAACCCTACTACAGACCTTTGTGAAAAGAGTTATCAACTGACTCAGTGACAGGAATTTGTTGGCTGGCACCCTGAATATGATCTATGGCCATCGAGGGGCTCATGCAAAAAAAAAAAAAAAAAAAAAAAAAACCTTTCAAAAATTGTTTAATGATTGAAAATACTTTTAAAATTGCTAAAGTAACTGCATAAACTTCAATTACTTGCATGTGTCACCCATGAAAGAAACTGCCATTGTTATTTCAAAATGCAATACTTGTCTCCTGGTGATGGATGGGAATGAATGAGAAGTGAAAGTTATTTTTATTCTTAATAGCCCAGCACCACAGCCAGACTTTCAGCCTCTTAATCAATCAGTGTCAGACAGCATCATAGTCGCTAAGCACCACAGTTAGGATTTCACTAGTCTATTATTTCTATCACTCTCCCTTCTGTGAGAGGGACTTTATTTCTGAATTCCATTCTTCAGAAGATAGGCTAAGTTCTTGTGAAGGACCATCTTCCTGCAAATGCAAGCCCTGCGGTGGGTGCATGGCTGGTTTTGAGAACTCAAAATGTCTGCTATCTTCTCTGGTGGCATGGGTGTGGCATATGAATCTTTAGTGGAGGCCTCGGATGAAAAAAGTATCTTGCCAGTCTTGTTTTGATCATGAAGTTTGGGGTACAAACAACTTATTAACTGTGTAAAACTTTTAGGCTAAAATCAGCCAAAACTTACTTTATGTATCTTGAGGGGACAAGACAGATTGCCCAAGACTCCATCATTCAACCTACCCAGAGAAGTGAAGCTATTTTATTGCTTGGCGAGGCCTGGGGGAATTTTGTTCTATTTAAAAAACAAACAAACAAAAAACCTTCCTCCATTTTCTTGCTAAGATTGTTTGTTCAGCAGGCTACAATTCAGCTTCTGACAAGGCATTACAGCAGTAAGAACTTATCCCTTGACCTTCAGCTTCATTGTTGCCTTAACGAGATAAATGAAACCTGAACCGACCCAAAATGAATGTTTTGCTATTTCACTTTATATTCAGCATAAAGTCTTACCACACAGTTCTAATGTACACCTCTGTTTTCCCCCACAGATGGTCAAAGTGACCTGCAGAGAGAATGTTTCTGAGAGAGGATCACATAGTTGAAAGAAGTGGGAGAACAACAGAGATTTTTGAAAAACTGCATTGCCCTTAGTGGTTTGGAAATTCTTTGCCGAACGAATAGGAGTTTTATATGTAGGTGTTAGAAGAATGTTAGCCAAATGCAGCGTTAGAGCTGGTGAGGTCAAATGATAAAGTCGTTTGCTTCTTCAGAATAACCAACGATTTTGAATTGAGAGAGGCCCAGTTTACTGCTCAGAACATAGGACCGAGGAATCCAGTGATAATAGAGGTCTAGTCCTCTCTATACCACTGATTCCCCTTTGTGGTCTAGGGCAGTGGCTTTCAACCAGAGGTCCGGGGCATATGGTCCTCCAGGCATGGCCGGTGTTGGACTTACTAAGGCCCAGGGAAGAAAGCTGAAGCCCCACTGTGCAGGACTGCAGCCTGGGGTCCTGAGCCTGACCTCTCAGGGCTGATGTCAAAGCCTGAGCAACTTAGAGTTGTGGGGCCCCAGGCAATTGCCCTGCCTGCTACCCCTTAACACTGGCCGTGGCTTTTATATGCAGAAAAACAGTTGTGGCCTAGCTGAGCTGTGGAATTTTTATAGCATGTTTGGGGGGGCCCTCAGAAAGGAAAAGGTTGAGAACCTCTGGTCTAGGGCAGATCACTCGCCGCTGGATTGCGCGTGGCTGCTGTGGCATGTTTTGGGAGGAAGGCATAAAAAGCCTTCTCCCTCACACACACCCTGTGCAGAGGCCAGACACAGTCACACTCCCCATTTAGTGCTCTTGGGGGCATAGGTCACTGCAAAAGAAGCGTATGCTCCTCTCACACACAGACCAGTAGAGGTAGCTGGGGGCAAGCAGGCTGCGCCATGCCATAGGATCATGCAGAAGGTATGTGCTCGCCTTGTTCCAGGGAGCTCCATCACACATTGTGTATGAGACAAATACATCCTCGAGATTCTCTTGGGAGTAACAGCCACAGCGACACCTAGCGCTCTACTTCTGCTCCCCTTTCTACCACTGGGATAACGTTACCTAATGACCTACTCCACAGGTGCGTTTGTTTATAAAGCACTCTCAGTCTACGTCTACACTGTGAGCTAGAAGTGTGATTTCCCCTGCTCGTATACATACATTGGTGCGAGCTCTCACCAAGCTAGTGCAAGGATAAGTAGCAGAATAGCTGCAGTAGCATGGGGAGCGGCAGCAGGGGCATGCCTTCGCTCTGCTGAGTACACACACGCCTGAAACCGGTGCCATACTCAGCACAGCGAAGCCATGCCTCTGCTGCTGCTACCATGGCTACACTGCCTTTTATACTCAGGATAGCTTGACAAGAGAGAGTGCCAGTATGTGTAAGTGAGCCGGGGTCTCATGCCCCTAGCTCATAGTGTAGACATAGCGTTTATACAGGCAGCTTTTCATCTCAGGCTAAGTACAATTTTTTAAAAATAATTGTCCATATTTCTTCTGTTCATTGGGTTCACTGGAATAGACAATGTCACCACTAATGAAGCACACAAGCCGAGGTGTTCTTAGGTAGTTTATAGAAACCACTAGTGGCCTGCACTAGTTCACTTCACTGTTGCATTTGGAAAGGCCTAATACAAACCAAGAGACCATTCTGAATGACTTCCTTACACCAAATTGCCACAGGGGCTTTCCACAGCTCTTGCTTTTCAGAATAAAGTTATTTTGTCTTACTTTATCTGTTAGTGATGACTTATAAAGAAAAAAATTTCAGGCTTCCTGTCAGCAAAGTGACCTGATGATTTAATAGAGCTAAGAATTACAAGGATCTATTCTTTAGAGTAAATTTTTGCACGATAATTACAGCCCTCCTAATGCCTTCTGGAAAACCATGAAAGGCATTCTGTTTAAAACTGTTTCTGCCCTTATGACATAATCTTTTGTATCTTATCATTCCTTATCACATTTACAGTGTCTAACACAATGGGACTAGGCCCCTAGGCATTACTGCACTACAAATAATAAATTGTTATTTCTAGGGATTTTTGCATGTGCACTTATCTCAGTGTAGGAGTTCATATGGTCCTCTTGCTTATTCTCCATATGAAGTAATAATCTTTTGCTTTTGAATTTATAATCATTTTCAGAACTCTGCCAATACAGATGTCACAAAGAGACGTTTATGACTTCAAGTGATGAATACACAGCAGGAGCAGGTAAGCAAGGAATAAATATCCAGGCTTCACACAAATTTTGCTAGCAAAGAATAGGTGAGAAAAGAAAGTAGGTGTGAGGAAGTATGATGTATTGTGATATTTCTTCCAAAATGGAAGAAGGTTCAGCTGCTCTTTAACATGGATGACTCAACATGAAACACTTCTCAACAGGAGACATATCTTCAATATCTTGAAGGCCTGGTCTGCACCTAAAATTTAGGTTGACTTAGCTACATCACTCAGGGCTGAGAAAAATCTCACACCCTGTTTGACGTAGTTAAGTTGACTTAACCCACCATAGTGGACTCAGCTAGGTCAATGGAAGAATTCTTCTGCTGACCTTACTATCACCTGTTGAGTGGGTGGATTTTCTACAGCAACAGAGATAATAGAGATGTTTTTATGATACTTCACAATGGTTGAGAAGCCCTTTTGATAGAATCTGGAAATTTCTTTTAGATTATGTATATTGATTTGTATGAGGATAACAGTTAGTGGTCCCAACCAAAATTGGGTCCAAAGGTTCTAGACACTGTACAAAGACACCATCCTTGGCCTGAGGAATTTACAGTCTGTGCAGATGAGACAAAGGGGAAGGAAAACAGAGGTGCAGAGTGCTGAAGTGACTTGCCCTATGTCAGACAGATAAGTGACAGAGACAGGAATGGAACCCAGTTCTCCTGACTTCCAGGCTAGTGCCCTACTAGATCTCACTTGGCTAGTGTATGTCTACAATATAAACACTACATGCACTTCTGCAGCTATGCCGCTGTAGTGTTAGTTACGTGCTACAATGGCGGAAGGATTTTTTCTGTTGCTGTAGAAAATCCACCCACTCGACAGGTGATAGGGAGGTCGGCAGAAGAATTCTTCCATTGACCTAGTTGAGCCCACTATGGGGGATTAAATCAACTTAACTACGTCAAACAGGATGTGAGATTTTTCTCAGCCCTGAGTGATGCAGCTAGGTCAACCTAAATTTTAGGTGAAGACCAGGCCTTCAAGATATTGAACAGGGGTAATAAGTTTATGTAGTAACTATGATTTAACTGTATAAAAGATACATTCCTTGTTTATCATTATAAAAAAATTCATGACAAGATTTAAAAGGATGCTGAGGTATTTGCTCCTATGAGATATTATGAGGCACAAGGCATATTTACTGTATATTCCTCAAATTCTCCAAGCGTGAAAGTATCTTATTAAACAAGACAGCCCTGAAATTATTTAGTACTGAAAGACTACTGAAGGGATTTCTGTATCATTAGGTTTGGAAAGAGATAGGGCCAGTATAGAATGCAGCTCAGCAATTTAATCTGCTTGAACCACCCAGCGAAGTTGAATCTGTCCCTTTAGAACACTAGCCAACCAATCTGATTATGGAATTATTTATTCATGCAACTCTTTTTTTCTTTATTTTAAATTCCAGGCAGATTGGAATTTGGCGAATATTGGAAGCTAAAGTCAGTGACACACAGAATATCATACATGGAACAAAGTTAATTCAGCTTCCTCTTAGTTTTTTCAAATACACATGTATTAAAACATGTTTAAATTACAATGCATATAATACACAGATGGTGATGTTCACCCTAGTACAAGGCCCATGGCCCACTTAAGTCCTGTACTTCAATGGTGTATGGGCCATGTGCTGGTCCTCATGGTGAATTTCACCCACAATGCATAAAATATAATGCATTCAATTTTTTTTTTTAAACAACTGTGGGTGCAAACTCCACTCTTGCTCCCAAGCCATCTAGCTATCTGATACCCCTCATATGAATCTGTATTGTCTTATATGTAATAGATGAGTATAGGCCACAAGGAAATACAGCTTTATAAATACCTTTCTCATACAAATATAGTCAGTTTTGTGTCTCGAGTAACAGGGATACAAATGTATCTTCCCATGGTCCCATATCCATACCAAGCTAGTGAGAAGGGAATGGAACCCAGCAGATCTCAAAAGATGTATGCAGACTTTAAGAAACCCATTCAGAAGTCCCTTGTCTCCATGCTGCCTCCTGGTTCTCACTCCCATGTGATATGCAGGCATGTCTCTTGCAAGAGCTGTGGTACATGGGATCCACTGCTAGGCACTAATACCAAACATTCTCCCACTCTCCACCCCGAACCAGAGGTGGGGCAGACTTTGTGTTGGAATGCCTATAGTGTTGGGGCAGGAAATGGTACAATGGAGAATATGTAACGTTGTAGCTGTGTTGATCCCAGGATATTAGAGAGACAAGATGGGTGAGGTAATATCTGTTATTGGACCAACCTCAATAAAAGATATTGTCTCACCCACCCCATCTCTACAATGGAGAATAGGCATTCCACACACAAAGCTGCCTTCCCATCTTGGCTCACCTTCAGACACTAGGAGAATGATCTATAATATGGATTCTTAGAGTGGTTTCATGTGTCTGCATTAAACAGAGAGTTACTGTGCATAGCTTTGACTATTTACTTTGCCTTTATTTTTATGCAAAAGGCATAAACCAGATTATGAATAAGGGCCTCAAACATTTCATTTTTATTTGTAAACCTCAGTGTTTGCACATTCTTATCATTTAAAGTGAGTCAAAAGGATTCTTGTTTTCAAACTTTTTTTTTTTAAAAGTGTTCCTGGGCTGGGAGCCAGGACATCAAGTTTCTACCTACATGATTTTTTTTTTTAAATGTTAAAAATCAAAACAAAAAAGCCAAGCCTTTCTGAAACAGGAATTTATAGTAGAAATGCTGATGCAGTCTGAATTGATACAAACACCATCTCTCTAATTTTGAAAAATGCCTTACAGTTGGCGGGGCGGGAAGACCTAGGATACAAAATTAAAGACTCGTATCAATTCTGTGAAAGAAACATCTCTGGCTGCATAGTGCCCTTCTTAATCACCTAAACTTTTACATGCTTCTAATGATCTAGTTTCTCATTTTTGTTTTATAGTCCGTTGTCTTTTTCTTTGTTCTCGAATAGTGGTTTTGTGCTGTTAATCTGCGCTACATGCTGATACTACAGGATTTCTCCAGAGAAAGAACCTGATCCTTAGCCTGTCTATGCATAGAACTCCGCTGGAGGCCATATTGAGTTCAATGCACAGGGCAGCCAGTAGCATCAAGTCCAAGATCTCTCCTGGTGCTGCTGCCAACCAGTCCAGGACTAGTTTCATGTTAAGGTTATCTTGAGACTCCTTTTTCTAAATTCTCCATTTTTGCCAGCAGAGGCAGCTATCCTGCGTAGCAGTTAATAGTTGGCAATAGTCATAAATTGACTATTTATTAGAGATAACAGCACAATTCATTATTAAAGGATAAAAGTGCTGCTTTGCATCAGATAGGTGTGTGCGTTAAGGCAAAAGTTTTGACTTTTTAGCCACGTTTCTTTTCTTTTTGACAAGGGCAGTGAGACTTTGCTTGATTCAGCCACAATTCCCCCAGAAGATCCAGGAGAGGGCGTGTTCATCTCCATGTCGGGCAAGCTCTGCTGGACCCTGTTGAGGGAAAGATAGGATCTGGTGTGGTCCTCTCCCACCAGGATGCAAGTGCCATTGGCAGTGCTTACTGGGAGTGGTGCCTTCCCTTCCCAAAAGTAGGAGAGTAATGAGAGTGGGAAAACATATGTACTGTTTCTTTAAATAAAATAAAAATCTCTAGTAAGAAGTCAGACAGGGGCATGGCTGTGGATGGTTCTAGGTGGAAGCTTTACAGTGGAGCAAAGAGAGACAGAGTGTCTTCAAGCACAATACTGTTTTCCTTTTAATAAAGGTCCCTGTTCAGTGCTATGAGAAAATGACTTCATATTGCTGTTAACGTTCCAGCAGTGCAAAGAAACTAAAATGAGATTAGTGCTGCCTGATGCTAGGCGCTATACGAACACTTTTTGAAAACCATGAACATAAGAACAATCAGACTGGGTCAGACCAATGGTCCATCTAGCCCAGTATCCTGTTTTCTGACAATGGCCAATGCTGGATGCTTCCAAGGGATTGAATAGAACACAGCATTCATCAAGTGATCCATCCCCTGTTGTCCAGTTGCAAAGACTGTTTCTTATCTAAACATACAAGATGACAAGGAGTTGACGTAAAGTATTTTTATTATTTCCATTTTACACATGAGGAGGAGAAAGAGTCAGTAACTTGCCCTAGGTTGCACAAGAAGCTTGTGACTCAGCTGGTAATTGAAATCAGGATTTCTGAGCCACAGACCAGTGCTTTAAGCACAACACTATCTTGCTGTCATTCTGTGTGGCTTTACCTTTGTCACATGACAAGGGAATTCTTGTGCCCTTGAGTAGTCAGGCCATGCTCAGCCTGTTCACATGTATCTAGCTGGTTTTGGAGTGGTTGTTAGAGATGTGTGGAATTCTATGTCCGTGTCTGATATGAGACGGATAACCCCCAGGTTTCTGGTAGCAAATACTATCTCATTGTCAACGTACGGTACAGCAAAGAAGAGAGAACAGGTGGGAGGGAAAAGATATTGACTGTATGTGGCTATGCCAGAAGAGTTTTAAAACGTTATCCCAAAACATTTCAACGGAGAACTGCAATTCTGTTATATAAATCAGCCATAGTGTAGATGAGGTCAAATATTTATGAAATAATGCTGAGTATCCACATCAGTGAAGTTAGGGCTTGTATTAATCTCCAAGCACAAAGTGGGCTGAACAAAAGAAAATCAATTTTTTAAAAAAATCTGAGTCTCCATAGTGTCAATCTTGCCCTTGTGTCAGCATGCCCCATAAAGGATAGAGAAAATAAGAAAGCAATTAATAGGATCTGGTTGTAGCAGAAAACAGGGCACTTGATTTCAAATGTCTTCTGCATACAAGAAATGGAGCTGCATATTGTGAAGACGCAGTGGTGGTTCCAATGTGCTCTAAGACAAAGTCTACACATTGAGTCAGATTTTTCATTCCAATCAAACTCCTCTTACTGCAGTAAAGGAAGAGCTGGGGGAAAGATGGGTTGGCAGCTCCCAGGTTTTCTCCCTCTGGGCCGCTCAGCCTAAATCTTAACTCTTCTCTCTTTAAAGACACAGATCCACCTTCTTTTTGGTGGGGTGGGGTAATATACCATCTGAATCAACGAGTCTGCACGGCAGAACCCAATCAACCCGTGCCCAGCAAAAAAACACAGAACTAGGTCCTGCAGGTAAGCAGTGTCAGCCAGTTAAACACATATTACAAAGAAACTTTAGGGATTTTGTGGCTGCATCACAAGCGAATTATTGCTGCAGTTTCACACATACGTCACTGAGACTCACTGCCCAAGGTGTTTGTTTATACTTATCCATGAGCTCACACATAGTACCAGGGGAAACTCTCCCCAGACTTTATGGTAAGTTGGCCTTCCTCAAAGCTCCCCTTATGGCAGAGTAAGATAACATTCAGAACAAATCTCATTCAGGCCCAGTAGTTGCTTCAGGGAGACCTGGAATCATCCACCTTCTGATATAAAGGTCTCACATCTCTGAGCCTGTTCCTGGGAAATAATAAACCTTCTCTTCTATACAACCAGTAGAACAATCAGTGTGATTAAGGTCATATTGAAATGCGCCTTTCTGTGGGAGAAGAGTGGTTTATACACAGAAACACTCATTACTTTCCCTGTACTTTTCAAGAGGCTATAGCGCTGACAGTCGCATTTTCTGTATGACCAGGTTAAACGGTATGTAAATAAAATCAAAATATCCAGAATAGTGTTTTTGAAAATCAATATTATGAAGTACACAGTATATTAAACAGTTGGAAACAAACACACACGGGTGTGGTTACAGGATAAAGTGGTATTTTTATTTTTTGCTGAATCAAGTTCTTATTTTTATTATTTATAATATAAGGGCCAGCTGAGAACAGGGCCGAGCACTCTACCTACAGTGTTTATTTGCCGCAGACAAGACTTGAGAAATTACACAAATAAGCCCACATCTGGCATATTGATAATCCTAAAGAAACTAGACTTGTTTTTTTTAAACATTTTTCTCTGCTAACCATAGGTTTCAGAGTAACAGCCATGTTAGTCTGTATTCGCAAAAAGAAAAGGAGTACTTGTGGCACCTTAGAGACTAATCAATTTATTTGAGCATAAGCTTTCGTGAGCTACAGCTCACTTCATCGGATGCATACTGTGGAAAGTGTAGAAGATCTTTTTATATACACACAAAGCATGAAAAAATACCTCCTCCCACACCACTCTCCTGCTGGTAATAGCTTATCTAGAGTGACCACTCTCCTTACAATGTGTATGATAATCAAGGTGGGCCATTTCCAGCACAAATCCAGGGTTTAACAAGAACGTCTGCTGGGGGGTGGGGGTGGTAGGAAGAAACAAGGGGAAATAGGTTACCTTGCATAATGACTTAGCCACTCCCAGTCTCTATTCAAGCCTAAATTAATTGTATCCAATTTGCAAATGAATTCCAATTCAACAGTTTCTCACTGGAGACTGGATTTGAAGTTTTTCTGTTGTAATATAGCAACTTTCATGTCTGTAATCGCGTGACCAGAGAGATTGAAGTGTTCTCCGACTGGTTTATGAATGTTATAATTCTTGACATCTGATTTGTGTCCATTTATTCTTTTATATAGAGACTGTCCAGTTTGATCAATGTACATGGCAGAGGGGCATTGCTGGTACAGGATGGCATATATCACATTGGTGGATGTGCAGGTGAACGAGCCTCTGATAGTGTGGCTGATGTGATTAGGCCCTGTAATGGTGTCCCCTGAAGAGATATGTGGGCACAGTTGGCAACAGGCTTTGTTGCAAGGATAGGTTCCTGGGTTAGTGGTTCTGTTGTGTGGTATGTGGTTGCTGGTGAGTATTTGCTTCAGGTTGGGGGTTTGTCTGTAGGCAAGGACGGGCCTGTCTCCCAAGATTTGTGAGAGTGTTGGGTCATCCTTCAGGATAGGTTGTAGATCCTTAATAATGCATTGGAGGGGTTTTAGTTGGGGGCTGAAGGTGACGGCTAGTGGCGTTCTGTTATTTTCTTTGTTAGGCCTGTCCTGTAATAGGTGACTTCTGGGAACTCTTCTGGCTCTATCAATCTGTTTCTTCACTTCCGCAGGTGGGTATTGTAGTTGTAAGAATGCTTGATAGAGATCTTGTAGGTGTCTGTCTCTGTCTGAGGGGTTGGAGCAAATGTGGTTGTATCGCAGAGCTTGACTGTAGACGATGGATCGTGTGGTGTGGTCAGGGTGAAAGCTGGAGGCATGTAGGTAGGAATAGCGGTCAGTAGGTTTCCGGTATAGGGTGGTGTTTATGTGACCATTGTTTATTAGCACTGTAGTGTCCAGGAAGTGGATCTCTTGTGTGGACTGGACCAGGCTGAGGTTGATGGCGGGATGGAAATTGTTGAAATCATGGGGGAATTCCTCAAGGGCTTCTTTTCCGTGGGTCCAGATGATGAAGATGTCATCAATATAGCGCAAGTAGAGTAGGGGCGTTAGGGGACGAGAGCTGAGGAAGTGTTGTTCTAAGTCAGCCATAAAAATGTTGGCATACTGTGGGGCCATGCAGGTACCCATAGCAGTGCCGCTGATCTGAAGGTATACATTGCCCCAAATTGTAAAATTGTTATGGGTAAGGACAAAGTCACAAAGTTCAGCCACCAGGTTAGCTGTGACATTATCGGGGATAGTATTCTTGATGGCTTGTAGTCCATCTTTGTGTGGAATGTTGGTGTAGAGGGCTTCTACATCCATAGTGGCCAGGATGGTGTTATCAGGAAGATCACTGATGGATTGTAGTTTCCTCAGGAAGTCAGTGGTGTCTCGAAGGTAGCTGGGAGTGCTGGTAGCATAGGGCCTGAGGAAGGAGTCTACATAGCCAGACAATCCTGCTGTCAGGGTGCCAATGCCTGAGATGATGGGGTGCCCAGGATTTCCAGGTTTATGGATCTTGGGTAGTAGATAGCATATATCCCAGGTCAGGGTTCCAGGGGTGTGTCTTTGCGGATTTGATCTTGTGCTTTTTCAGGGAGTTTCTTGAGCAAATGGTGTAGTTTCTTCTGGTAACTCTCAGTGGGATCAGAGGGTAATGGCTTGTAGAAAGTGGTGTTGGAGAGCTGCCGAGCAGCCTCTTGTTCATATTCCGACCTATTCATGATGACAACAGCACCTCCTTTGTCAGCCTTTTTGATTATGATGTCAGAGTTGTTTCTGAGGCTGTGGATGGCATTGTGTTCCGCACGGCTGAGGTTATGGGGCAAGTGATGCTGCTTTTCCACAATTTCAGCCCGTGCACGTCGGCGGAAGCACTCTATGTTGAAGTCCAGTCTGCTATTTCGACCTTCAGGAGGAGTCCACCTAGAATCCTTCTTTTTGTAGTGTTGGTAGGGAGGTCTCTGTGGATTAGTATGTTGTTCAGAGGTATGTTGGAAATATTCCTTGAGTCGGAGACATCGAAAATAGGATTCTAGGTCACCACAGAACTGTATCATGTTCGTGGGGGTGGAGGGGCAGAAGGAGAGGCCCCGAGATAGGACAGCTGCTTCTGCTGGGCTAAGAGTATAATTGGATAGGTTAACAATATTGCTGGGTGGGTTGAGGGAACCATTGCTGTGGCCCCTTGTGGCATGTAGTAGTTTAGAAAGTTTAGTGTCCTTTTTCTTTTGTAGAGAAGCAAAGGAAATGGCCCAACTTGATTATCATACACATTGTAAGGAGAGTGATCACTTTAGATAAGCTATTACCAGCAGGAGAGTGGTGTGGGAGGAGATATTTTTTCATGCTTTGTGTGTATATAAAAAGATCTTCTACACTTTCCACAGTATGCATCCGATGAAGTGAGCTGTAGCTCACGAAAGCTTATGCTCAAATAAATTGATTAGTCTCTAAGGTGCCACAAGTACTCCTTTTCTCTGCTAACCATGTAACACGGCATTCTTATTTACAGAAAGCTCCACAGTGACTGAGTACCTGCTAAAGCAGAGGTGGGCAAACTATGGCCCTTGGGCCACATCCGGCCAGCGGGACCCTCCTGCCCAGCCCCTGAGCTCCTGCCCCAGGAGGCTTGCACCCGGGCCCCTTCCCTGCTGTTCTTCCTCCCCTGCACCTCAGTTCATTGCACCACCGGTGCCGTGCTCTGGGCAGCGGGGCTGCAAGCTCCTGGGGCAGCAAGGTTGCAGAGCCCAGCCTGATCTAGTGCTCTGTGCTGCACGGTGGCATGGCTGGCTCCAGCTGGGTGGGGCGGCTGTAGCACCGCCAGCCACTGGTGCTCCAGGCAGCACGGTTAGGGGGCGGGGGGGGGGTTGGATAGAGGGCAGGGGAGTTCGGGGTGGTGGTCAGGGGGAGGGGGTGTGGATAGGTGTCAGGGCGATCAGAGGGCAGGGAACTGGGGAGTTGAATGGGGGCAGGGGTCCCGGGGGGGGCAGTCAGGAAGGAGAGGGGGTTTGGATGGGGCAATGGGGCAGTCAGGGTAGGGGTTCCAGGGGCAGTCAGGGGACAGGGAACAGGGGGGGTTGGACGGGTAGGAGTCCCAGCGGGGCCATCAGGAGGAGAGAAGCAGGGGGGGTTGGATAGGGGTTAGGGGCCAGGCCGCGCCTGACTAGGGAGGCACAGCCTCCCCTAACCGGCCCTCCATACAATTTTGGAAACCCGATGTGGCCCTCATGCCAAAAAGTTTGCCCGCCCCTGTGCTAAAGGATGCTATATTCACTCAGGTATTGAATATAATAGTAATGAAGCAAATATAACTGTATAAATATCCACTGAATATAGACAGGTTTCAGAGTGACAGCCGTGTTAGTCTGTATTCGCAAAAAGAAAAGGAGTACTTGTGGCACCTTAGAGACTAACCAATTTATTTGAGCATGAGCTTTCGTGAGCTACAGCTCACTTCATCGGATGCATACCGTGGAAACTGCAGCAGACTTTATATATACACAGAGAAATCTCTGTGTATATATAAAGTCTGCTGCAGTTTCCATGGAATGCATCCGATGAAGTGAGCTGTAGCTCACGAAAGCTCATGCTCAAATAAATTGGTTAGTCTCTAAGGTGCCACAAGTACTCCTTTTCTTTTCACTGAATATAGAGCATTCTAAGCACCAGTCTCTTGTTTTATAATATTTCTGAAATATCATATTGTTGGTATTGATACAAATGTCCTAATTTTGTTGTTTAAACATGGGAAAGATTTAGTGATTTAGTAAGTGGCATTCTCTTCCCCTACCCACACTGCCTACTTAATATTCTTAAAGGTCATTGCCCTAGCGTAAGCAATGGTGGCTGATTGAGTAGGTGTCATTCTTTTCCCTGAACCAAAAGCCTGGTATGGCGCTAAGAAGTAATGTGGTATTGGAAGTGCTGTAATATTCGGGTCCCAGCTACTTCAGGTCACTTACACTCCAAGACCCTTTGCATGAAAATAGAAGAGCCCCTGTGTTCTGACTTAATTCCAGCTTGGAATTTCAGTCCTGACACCAGTGAAGTCAATGGCATTTTTGCCATTGACTTCAATGGGGCCAGGATTTCACCCTGTGACCCTAAATTCCTTGTTACATTGTAGAATGTGGTGTGGAGAGAAAAGATATAACTTGGCTAAAGAACTGAGTTTTATTTCTATACATATACTTTATATACAAAGATAGTTGGTGTCTAAAATCTGTTACTCAAGGCTTAATTTTTCAAAAGTGACTAGGTTTTCCAAGTCTCATCTTTTGGGTGTCCAGTTTGAGTTGCCCTAAAGGGGTGAAGTTTGTCATAACAACTGAGCACTAACCTGTCCCCTCCCCCACCAAAATCAGACCCATTTAGTGTTTGAAAGCAGGCATCCAAACACTGAGGCACCCACCATCAATAGTGACGTTTAAAAATGTAGGTCAGTTGCACCAGCTCCTTCCCCCTCCAGAGCTAAATCCAGACAGTGGCCTTTCACATCAGAGCCACAAAAGTTAATGCTCTATTTCCATTAAGCCTTAAATGGATCATCCTCCATTTTGAATCCCAAACCAAAGAGAGCAGACCAAAGCTGATAAGTTCTAAGTGAACGGCAGGTGGGGAAGGATAAGAGAAGGAAATGACAGATGCTAGGATAGGGGGTGCACTCTCCTCAGCCTACCAAATAAGAGCTCATGTCATATAATAAAGGAAAGATGAAAGACAACAAACATAGTTGTTTTTCTGGAGTCAGAGCTGTAACCTCAGCTGTGTCTGCAGCGTCTCCCTTTCTCCACAGGGCTATGGGCCCTGGGTTCACCTACAAAGACATCTGGTGCCTCCCACCCCAGGAAAACCCCTTATACAGCAGAGAATACAGAGGGTTTGTCCCTTGGAAAAATATTTAACACACAATCTGTTACAGAGCAGTGTCAATCAGAGCACAAACAATAAAATCGCTATTGTGATTTCCAGCATAATAAAACAGTAACTGGAACTTTATTAGGTTGGGGGAACTTAGTATAGGAGACTATGGAAAAGTGGATCACAATTATAAAAGACAAAAAACAATATATAAACTGTACAGCCAGTACAAACCATCCTGTGCGCCATCTCAGCACCTGCTTAGGCAAACACTGAGTTTAATTTGTTTTTGATGGGTAGTACAGTACTGAAGTCAATGGCCAGCTTGAAACAAAGTAGCAAAATAAATAAACAGGGATTTGTGATGGGACATCTGCCACACAATGGCATGTAAGGGGTTAACAAAGCCCTAGGGAGGCTGTGCAGGAAGCAGTCAACAGGAGGTGGGGCTATAAGAAGCAGCCAGTCGGGGCTGAGGGGGCCCACATAAGAAGAGCCACAGGGCAGAGCAGGGTCAGTTACTCCTTGGTGCTTAAGGAGGGAGGACTGGATACCTTGCAGCTGGGTGGAAGCTAGCACCCTAGAGAGAGCAGTGCTGGGAAGGAACAGGGGAGTGAGAGGGAGCTCTTTTCTGGCTTCTAGGACTGGCATGCTGAGGCCATGAGGTAAGGGCAAAGAAGGTGCTGGGGCCATGGGGAAGTGGCCCAGGGAAATGCACTGAGGAGTTGGAGGGGACACAGCAGGTGGCAGCCATCTACAGTGTCCCTGGGCCGGGACCTGGAGTTGTGGATGGGCCCAGGTTGCCCTAAACTTATCACTGGGGAAGTGGCTGAACAGTTGACTGCAGGGCCCCTGAAGGGGGGAGCACAGATCGTGACATGGCCAAAGGGCTGTGTCATGAAGAGGACACTGCAGTCCTTGGAGTGACATGGGTCCGAGAGCAGATGTGATGGTGGGTGAGGCACCATCGGGAGAGTGCGTAACAACCTGTGCTGCTAATCCCCAAGATGACCAGCAGGAGGTGCCAGTGTGGTGAATAGAGCCCCGTCACGCCTGTTATTACAAAGTATCCACACCAAAGATGGTAAGATCGTCCTTGTGGCTCTCTGGTCTGGATTCCAACGTGCATTTAGACTGTCTCTTGGTAGTCTGACCATGACTTTCTCAGCTTCCTAGGTTTCTGGTCACAGCTGAGATGACACTGTTTAATGTCCCAGAAATCCCAAAATGACTCTCTTGGATAGGAATGTGAAGGTAGAAGGGTCCTCCCTGGCCATGATGCTTCTCTCCAGCTATACCCCAGAAAGTTTCTGAAACACCCTCAAAACCAAAAGTAAGACCGAATGGTTTGTCTCTCAGTTCTGCCTTATGACTGGTTCTGGTAGTGTTGCTAGCTTGTTCTATCTGCACGCTGGATCTTAAGCAATTTAGGAAACAGAGTCCTGACTTCTGCTGTCACTGTGGCTGTAGTCCAGGGACTAGTCCCCTAGACACACTGTGGTATTTCAAGAGCAACTTCTCCCAAGGAGTTAGAGGCACGTCAGGGCTTCTTGTTTCAAGCCCTCCGCCCCCCACCTCAATGGATGCTGGATTCAGTGTACTTCCTCCTGTCTTAAACGATTGCAGTACATTATGAGGCCATGCATCATGAAACAACTGCCACCATCTGCCCCAACAGTGGCTGCATTTCAGCGCTGCAGTGGCTTTGGGATGAAAGGTGCTACATAACGAATAAATACTTACTGACTTTTCAGGCCCACGCAATTAAACAGGCTCCTGTTTTACAAGCAGCAAATTATTGGTTCAAATATTAGTATTTAGATGTCTGCTACCCTATTTTCAGACAAAATACATCTTACTACTAACATGGACACCCTTAATCTTGGATCTGCAAATTAGAGTCCATTTTAAAAAAAATCAGGCCCTTTAATCAGTGATAGAGACTATTCACTGGTTTTGCTCAGCAGGCTATTTTTGTCTGATTTATTTTTATAGCTCTGAGTAACTGCAGACACATCCTTGATTGCAACCAATTGTGATAAATGCTGAGTAGCAAATACACAGGTTTTCTTCTCTGTCAGGATTCCTTCTCCACTCTGAACTCTAGGGTACAGATGTGGGGACCTGCATGAAAACCCCCTAAGCTTATTTTTACCAGCTTAGGTTAAAACTTCCCCAAGGTACAAACTATTTTACCTTTTGCCCTTGGACTTCATTGCTGCCACCACCAAGCATCTAACAAATATGTAACCAGGAAAGAGTCTGCTTGCAAACGTCTTTCCCCCCAAAATCCTCCCTTACCTTACACCCCCTTTCCTGGGGAAGGCTTGATAAAAATCCTCACCAATTTGCATAGGTGAACAAAGACCCAAACCCTTGGCTCTTAAGAACAATGAAGAAGCAATCAGGTTCTTAAAAGAAGAATTTTAATTGAAGTAAAAAGAATCACCTCTGTAAAATCAGGATGGTAAATACCTTACAGGGTAATCGGATTCAAAACCTAGAGAATCCCTCTAGGCAAAACCTTAAGTTACAAAAAGACACAAAAACAGGAATATACATTCCATTCAGCACAGCTGATTTTATCAACCATTTAAACAAAACAGAATCTAACGCATATCTAGCTAGATTACTTACTAAATTCTAAGACTCCATTCCTTTTCTGTTCCTGGCAAAACAACACACAGACAGAGAGAACCTTTGTTTCTCCCCCCGTCCAGCTTTGAAAATATCTTGTCTCCTCATTGGTCATTTTGGTCAGGTGCCAGCGAGGTTATCCTAGCTTCTTAACCCTTTACAGGTGAAAGGGTTTTTCCTCTGGCCAGGAGAGATTTCAAAGGTGTTTTCCCTTCCCTTTACACTTATGACATTCTCACAGCACCATTTGGAGGCTCACAGGTCAACAGGGTGGGGAAGGTCCATGGCAGGTAGGGGGAGGATGACTGGTCAAGAGTGTTTGTATCAGGCCAGTTGTCTTGAGAGACCTGGGAGGAGCGTACCATTTGGGGGCTGTAGGGATATAAGAGCTGCGTTGTGGGCATATGGAAAAGCTTCTCCACATTGAACACTTAGCCAAACAGAGGTGGAGCAGCTTGCTAGTGGGAGGTGCATGGGAATAACTATGTCAGCAGGGGAGGACAATGCAAAGGGACTAGCAATGAGATGCACGATGGAATTGAACCCTGACCATGTTCCTGCCTAACTACTTCTGATAGAAATGGGCTAAGCGGGGCACCCTGGCTACTAGTAAGGGAGTCCCACTTAAGCCCTCTGTAACTTTGCCCCTGATAGTGAGTCATTTGCATTTTCATTCCAAACGGCATAATGAAGTCATAAGTGACTATCTGCAAACTGAGTCTTTTATTGCTTTTTTTATACTTGCATGATCTCATTTTTGTATCACAGACTCACTGATGTGTATATATCTATATCTCTATACATGTGTGCAATGTACATTTGCAGTTGCTGTCAAGTGTTGGCTGATCTGTATTTCAAGCCAAGGCTATCTGTGGCTCACAGTTTGTTTTAACAGGCAAACTTGCCCTTTAAAATGAAGACCTGTTTGGAGTTGCCCTTCTAAAGAGATCTCTGAAGATTGTCTGTTTGAAAAGGAAAGCTAGTGTGTAGGGTTAAATAAAAGTGATAGTGCCGGCCTTATGCTCAGGCATATGATACATTTGTCATTTGTGAGCCCTCTAATTACATCACTCAGCAAGCAGCTGAAATTGATTTTGGTTTCCCAGCTGTTAGCAAGAGGAAACTTACATTTTTTTTTCTAGATTTCTGCCTTTCAGCAAAAGAAAAATGCAACCAATCAGAATTCATTAACTGGCAAATGTGCTCTGGACATTTAAAAATGAATGGCAGTTTCCACATCAGCTTTTTGATGGGCGCGGGGTGGGAATAACAGCAATTTGCTGAGTCATTAGAATCAGATTGAAAAGACCAGGAGTCCAGATCTCCTCTCTCACCAATTTTACACCAGTGTAACTCTCTGATGTCATTGAAGTTGTACACAAAAGTAAATAATAAGAGAATGGTCCCCATCTTCCTCTTTGGAGAGAGAGATTTGCAGCATCAGATTCAATATGTTAGTTACATTTCAAGGTAATATTTTGCTTTTACTTTTTCTGGAATATACAGATGAAACGCATCGTAGTACCTTCCTCACATATCCCAGTTGCCTTCCATGCTTGGTTTAGAACATAATTTCTGGGCTCAGCCCATTGAACTGACACTTTTGTTAAAGATGAGGATTATTTACAACCTTCCCAACAGACAGAGCTAACCAACGCTGATAGTTATGACTATAAGCCCTTTAATTTTGGGGGGGAAGCACAGAACAACTTGCTTTTGTGGGGGTGGGGGGGCAGTCTGCAGCTAATAGCATTGGGGTCAAGTATTTGAGAAATCTGAGCAACCACAACTGGGGCCAGATTTAGGCATTAAATGATGCTGTCAGGTTTTCTTAAGAGTGCAGCACTTTCGGTGCTGAGGGGGTTTGTTTTGTTTTTTAAATCTGGCTTTATTTAGGTCAAGTCACTTACCCTTTTTGCTAGGACTGGCCAAAATTTTCCACTGAAACTGTTTTTTGACAGAGAATTGCATTTGAAAAATTAAAATCTACTTTCGGGGGGTGGTGGTGGTGTTGGTATTTTGTCTAAAAAACTAATGCCTGAAAATCATGCTTTTAGGTTTCGGCTGAAAATCAAAAAGATTCCATTCAAAATGGCACTGCTTTCTGTCTGGATTACATCTCCCATGATGTACCATAGCTAGGGACTTCTTTGACTCACTCCTTCTCCTTATCAAGAAGAGAAAGCAGTTCATCATGGGAGATGTAGTTTGGCCAGAGTCCAGGCTATAGAAGGGAATGGGAGCATAAGGCATCTGAACTACAACTCCCATGAAGCACCACAGCACCATTTTGAATCAAAATACTTCAGTTTTCTGCCAGAATATCTTGGGGTTTTTTATATTTTACTGAAAATTTAAAATGTTCTGTGGCAAACAAACTGTTTTCCAACCATCTCTACTTCCTGCTATTGTTTATCTCCTGTAAATGTTAATTAATCACTTCACTAATGTTTGTAAAATGCTAGTACATGCACTAAGATTGACTAGAATGCACCCAGTCTGACCCATGACCCACCTGTCTCTCTTGCTGCCATCCCATCTCCCTCTTCCCCGATCTCCCAAAATCACTGACTGGGCTGTCTGCAACTTGCACTCTCCCATTTCTGACTCGGGCCTGGATCTACCCCAGCCTGGCTCCTGCTCTCCCACTCCAGGGATGCTGCACTCGCAGGGCCACTTATCAAATCCTCCAAAGGCTTCTTCCTGGCTAAGGTTCTGGCCTCCCCACCCCCATCCTCATGTCCCCACACATGTCTGTCTCTGCTCGGTCCTCTTCAGCATAATATATTGGCTTCTCTGGCCACGCTTTCGACTTCTCATCCCTCTCTCTGTGGAAGCCCCACAGTGGCCCCTCCATACCTTGCCCTTCAGTGACCTCCTCCCATTGCCTCTACTCTGACACTCTCTCCAATATATTTCTTCTCTTCAGACCTACCTCCTGCACTTCATTCTCCTACTTGTCACCATCTGTCTGTCTCCTTTGGGATTGCTCCCCATCATCTTCTCTCCAAACCACTCTCCTCCGCTGCATCCTCTGTTATGGTTGGTAACACCCCCATCCTCCCAGTCACTCTGACTTGGGAATCATCTCTGACTCCTTCCACTCCATCTCCTAGCCTACCCAGGCTGGGACCAAATCCTCTCATTTCTTCCTCCTGCTTTCACAACCCTGCCCTTTTCCATTCCAAGTGCCAGATTACTAGTCTGGCCCCTAGGAAAGGCCTCTTCCTGGGTCTCTTTGATACCAGCCTCACTACCTCTTGCCCATTGCTGCAACCATATCATACCCTCCTTGATTCACTTCACTGACACCCCATCATGGTGCACATCAAATGCCATCTCCTCATCCTCACTTTCAAAGTCAAATATCAAGCAATCTGCTTGCATCTCAAACCTGGTTTCTTTGCTTCCCCACCTGCCTTCTCTGCTCAGCAGACCCTCTCCTTCCAACCTTGATACCCATTTCAGCACCTCTCACAGATAGAGGTCTCTGTGCCTACTCCCATGTGCTGCCACTTAAGCTCTGAACTCCCTTTCAAGATCTATTCTTCACGGTTCCCTCTGCCCCTCAATTGCTCCTAAAAACCAGCTTCTGCAGCATTACCTGGAAAATGTGAGTGTGTTTTACAGTTGTTTAAACAAGCCAAAAATGATTTAATTGGGGAAGAGGAAGTTAGGTGGCAACATAGATAAACTATCCATTGTCCAGTGGGACATATCTGCTAGTTTGTGGAAGTCCAATGGACTTTCCTGTGTTCAGCTGCTAGCATAATGTCTGGAAGTAGTGAGTAAAGTGACTGTTTGCAAGGGCAACATAGCCAGATTTGGGATCACAAACAAAGAATAAAGCTAGTGCTTGCACCCAAAAGTTCTTTGAATGAATGGTTATCTCTGTCTTATTAGAACATCTTGGGCCTACAAAGCTAAGCCAGAAATAGCATAAGAATGTCATTTCTCCTGATATATTGACACTTACACTTCCAGAACTCCTTGGGACCAAGGAGCATTAAGATGGCAACAACAGTGTGCGGCTGGGACTCTGAGGCAGTGATGGGTATATCTGAGATGGGCAACTCATCTTTAGTAATATACTTTCAGGTCAGCAGATAAGTTTAAAAAAAAATGCATTTTTTAGACCAATATAAATGGTCTGTCTGCATTTTATGCATGAACAGTGACATCTAGGGGTTTCTAATGTTAATTACAGATGATCAGCAATCATTCTCTTTCTCCATTTCGTTTCGCACAAAAGAGAGCGCCTACACTCAACACCCCACTATCATTGATGACGAAGTAACCCAGGGGCGGCTCTGCCAATTTTTGCCTCCCCAAGCAGCCGCTGCTGAATTCCCACCGCCGCAAGAGCGGCAGAGCTGCCACCAAATTGATGCCGCACCTGGAAGAGCAGCGGAGCTGCTGCCAAATTGCCGCCGCGGGACAGGGACGGCCGCCCCATTCTGAATGCCGCCCCAAGCACCTGCTTGGAAAGCTGGTGCCTGGAGCCGGCCCTAAAGTGACCATGGTTGTCCGTTTGTAATCTTTTTTGAACATTAAACTCATATGTAGCCAAAACAAAGCAATAGCTTGTGATTGTATCATGCTTCTCATGATTAGTTTTTGTTTGGGTTTTTAAAGCCTCAGAATAGATGCTGGAATCAAGAGATTGCATGAGAATTGTGGCTTTCATTTACAAGTTTCTAGCCCTCATAAGTGCAGAGTAAAGCTCAGAATTAAGAAGACAAGTAAAACAGCCCCCAAATTTATATTTTTTTCTTAAAAAAACAAACTCTTGCTTTTTAAGATAATCTTGTGATTTTTGGAGGCCTGACTTAATCCAACGTGGATAGGAACAAGTCTACACACAGTGAAGTGGTGGGGGTGCATGTGTGTGAGGTGCTCAGCTATTTGAGATACTCAGTATTGCCAACCCCAAGCACTCCAGAATCATCACTTGGCCCTCCCCAGAATTACATTTGCCTTAAAAGAAATGAGATTTTTTTTTTAAATTGTCTTCTGGTTTTTGAGCCTTTAGAGGGAAGCCATCCACCCCCAAATAAGAAAGCAACTAAGGTGCAAAATTCAACCTTGAGTACATGTGCAAAACTGTGGGCCTCCCTGCTGGCTGTTTCCATGGGGTACTCTGTGATGCTTCCCAGGAATACTCAGGGTCATGTGGTGCCTCACTACCCATATCCTTAGTGGGAGAAAGTCCTGTCGGTGCCCGCCATGGGTCAGCGCTCTGACTCCAGCAGCTACTGGAAACCCAAGCACTCCCCTCCAGGCCCCACTTTCTCTTTAAAAGTTAGTGGTAGGCAAACTCCAATCCCCGAGTCCTCTGTGCATCCCTCTGAAGCACCCAGCCCCTGTTCCTCTGGACTCACACAGATCTGCTGCTCCCAAGGGAATAGTTCACACTGGCTTATCACTTTCACCTCAGGATCACTTCTCCACTTAACTCACAGCACTTACATATGCTGTGTGCAATGTTGCTGTAGCTGTGTCAGCCCCAGGATATTAGACAGACAAGGTGGATGAGGTTAATTCTGTTGGTCCAATAAAAGATATTACCTCACCTACCTTGTCTTTCTAAAGCACTTAAATATGTTTATAGTGAAAACAAGAATACGCTTATTTAACAAAGAACAGAGATTCAAATAATGGCAAGTAGGATTAATGGAAACAAAGGATTACATCTAAAATAAAACCATAACATGCATTCTAGAGCTTAACCATAACTAACAAGATGCCCTCTTGTCTCATAAGGTTCTGCTTACCCAAAGTCCTCCTCACAGCATTTTTCAACCAGGATGGCTGAGACCCTCTAGATATATTAGACAAGTCCTTTGTTCTTTAATGGTAAACAGGGTTCCTTCTCCCCCCCCTTCACCTCTTCCCATTAATTTTTTTTTTAAGTCCCTGCAATCGCTTCATTCGCATTTGACACAGTATGCAAATAGACTCCACTTGTCAGCCAGGGAGATAAACTGTCATATGGCATGTCACCTCTGGGTGGCCTACCACCTCACTTTTAGTGAACTAGAATGTAAATACTGTAGACAGGAGAGCCCTGTAACTCTTATGCACTCCTGTGCTCTCTGCTAATTGGGTCATATACTCCCCTTACCCTCTCCTAACCCCTGGGAAGGGATGGCTGGCGTCCTATTCCTAGTGTATACACCTCCCTTTTCATAATCCTGTCTCTCTTCCTTCCCCAGCTTCTTCCCTGCCTCAGCTGATCTCCCATAGTATTCACCTATATTCACTTGTCAAAATGAGGAAAACTATTGGGACTTTACTGGATCCTATCCCTGACACTTGCTCTTTGTCACACCTTATTTGCTGTCACACTGCTACAATAACTGAATGTTGACATCAATGTTTATCATAGGCAGGGCTGGTAGAACTGCCTACTGTTAAGGTTGGGCACCACTTCCCAATTTGGTTGCTTATAACTTTGCCAAACTTTAATCATTCAGGCTGAAATGTTCCAAGCTGGATATCTGCTCAAGCTGAACGTCTTTTGAAAATTTCTGCCAAAAGGACTCGGACATTTCCAAGAACAATGTTACGGAAAAATATATTGTTTTGCCCATATTTTTAGGGGGGGAAAAGCCTACAACCTTAACTTTGGTCCCTTATGCACATGCATTATGCTAAATCTTTAGCAACATGCTCATAGAGTGGGGTTTTTTGTTTGTTTTTGTTTTTTTATATATACACAGGCTTCCTTAACTGCTGCGTGCTTGACCTTGCAACTGCAATGTTTTTTTAAAACATCTTCTTTTTCTGTGTGATATTAAATTAAGGCCAAATCATAGAATATCAGGGTTGGAAGGGACCTCAGGAGATCATCTAGTCCAACCCTCTGCTCAAAGCAGGACCAATCCCCAATTTTTGCCCAAGATCCCTAAATGGCCCCCTCAAGGTCTGAACTGACAACCCTGGGTTTAGCAGGCCAATGCTCAAACCGCTGAGCTATCCCTCTCCCCCCTATGATCACAGCCCACCTTGAAAGATGAAGTTGGGGCCCATCCTTTCCCAGACCTCGAGTAATAAGCATCCCGTTCCCAATCTGACTGGTGTTAAACACTCCACCACCTTAGATGTGTTAGGTGGATGTCTGAAGCCTGTCTAAATGTCTTTCTTAGCTAGACAAAACCTTGGGAGAGCTCTAGCTGTTGTCGTTCTGGTACAAAGCATGGGCTCCTTTCAGTCTGCAGGGTCAGGTGACCACCTAAATCAGAGGTAGGCAAACTTTGGCCTGTGGGCCACATTCAGCCCGTGGGACCCTCCTGCTCACACCCTGAGCTCCTGGCCCGGGAGGCTCGCCCCCGGCCCCTCCCCCGCTGTCCCCCCTCGCCTGCATCTCAGCTCTCTGCACCGCTGGCGCAATCCTCTGGGTGGTGGGACTGCGAGCTCCTGGGGCAGCACAGCTACAGAGCCCGGCCTGACCCCATGCTCTGTGCTGTGTGGCTGGCTCCAGCCGGGCAGGGCGGCTGTAGTGCCATCAGCCACCGGTGCTCCAGGCAGCGTGGTCAGGGCGCAGGGGGGCTGGATAGAGGGCAGGGGAGTTCGAGGGGGCGGTCAAGGGGCAAGGGTGTGGATAGGGGGCGGGGCAGTTAGAGGGCAGGGAACAGAAGGGTTGAATGGGGGCAGGGGCCCGGGGGAGGCAGTCAGGAAGGAGAAGGGGGTTGGATGGGGCGGCGGGGGGTAGTCGGGGCGGTCAGGGAACAGGGGGGGTTGGATGGGGTAGGAGTCCCGGGAGGGCCATCAGGGGGCAAGAAGCAGGGAGGGGTCTGATAGGGGTTAGGGGTCGGGCCACGCCTGGCTGTTTGGGGAGACACAGTCTCCCCTAACCAGCCCTCCATAGAATTTTGGAAACCCAATGTGGCCCTCAGGCCAAAAAGGTTGCCCGCCCCTGACTTAAATGTAAGTGTTTTCAGGACTGAGTTCCAATTTGTTACATTCCATGCTGCTAGGCTTTATATATGCCTTCTTGCATTTTTCCCTTCTGACAGTCCTGTGCAAAGCACATGCCTGAGCCCAATTTTTAGAAAATCTTTCTCTCTCTCTCTTTCTTTTTTTAAAGGCAAATAAAAGTTTGTGTTTCCAAAGAAACTTTCACAACTTTATTCAGAGAAACCCAGATGATTCAGGATTGCTGATATCCCCTGCTTGCTTGCATCGGTCACCTTGATTACGCACAAGATGTTACTTATGAATATCCAGGATACCGATGCATCACTGTTAAGGACTTTACATCTAGTTATGTCAATTACTTTACATAGCATTAGGTGACAGGCAAACCCAGGCCTACCACAAAGTCTGTAAATGACACCCGGTTGTAAGTACACAGTCAAATCTTGCTGCCCTCATTTATGTATATTTAAAATGATAAAAAGACATCTATCCAAAACTATAGGTTCCCTAACACATTAATAATACAGTAAAATCCTAGAAGCACTAAAGTAATTTCAGTAGTCAGCCAGCCACCTGCAGAAACTCCTTTTCACCCCTTTATTGTTGTGGGAAGCATCCCGAAAGCTCCCTTCTTCAACAGATGACTTTGCAGTCTGCTTGGAAGGTAGCTGGAAGGGCAGGAAATTCCAGCTATTTTGGACCAAGGGAGGGAAGGGCATAGAAGGGGTGGGAGTACAAGTTCCAGAGTCCTGGTGCCCTCACAGAAAACACCCTGCCAGCCACCCATTCTCCTTTATGATTAGGAAAATCCAGCTCAGGTGCCGCTATGGCAGTGTGGCATAGGAAAAGAGGAAGTCCAGATGTATGCTCGTCCCAGTCAATTTAGGGCTTTATCGATCACAATCGACATCTTAAACTCCACCCAGGACCAAAGGGCAGCCAGTGCAGATTCTGGAGTGCTGGTGTCATATGTTCCCAGTGGGACACTCAGCCGTCCTGCCTCCCTCTAAGTCCTGCTGCAGGAGAGGGGGTGGGCAGGCAGAGAGCCAGCATCCCAGCTGCTTGTCTGGAAGGCTCTTGTCAATTGTGCTTTCTCCCCACAGGCAGAAAGTAAAATTAACCAGAGCCTTCCAGGTGGGCAGTGCGGAACTGTCCTTTGATCTTCCTGACTGAAAATCAGAATTTTTCAGCAAAAATTTTGCAAAAAAGGGCATTTTCCATGCAAAAATTATTTTGATAAAAGATTACCAACCAGCTCTAGTCTGTACCCTATCATCAGGGAAGAGAAGATTTAGGAGGTTTTATGGAATCTTACAGAATTAAGAGACTAGATTAGGCCCAGTAAAGCAAACTGGGCACACAAGCCAGAGATTCAAAGACCAAGAAGTATGATTTAAATAGAGCCAATGAGTTTAGATTGGAAAGCCCAGGGTGTATGGTCCAGTGACTGCCCTGGTGAACAGAGTGGTGGGTCACGTTTACTCATAGAATAATTAACTGAATGATGACCATTTAGGTGTGCAATTAGCTGCTTTATGTATACAATCGTAGTAACTGTGTGCACAATGTGGGGTTTGATCCTTTTAATAAGGGCTTTAGGACCAGACCACAGATACGCTCATTGAATATGTGCAGTAGTGCATACAACAGGTGATCATCTAAAATAGCGTATTCCAAATGCTTGCATGCAAACAGTTCATCAGAAGCCCATAGGCTGAAGTAATTTAATACAACATATTCATCAATTTCAAACCCAATTTGTAAAACTCATGATCTTTTTTGGACAAATAGATTAAAGGGCCTGAATCAAATGGATAAACAGTCTGTAGCAAATCATTTGACCAGCTCTGTTCAGAAGCACTGACAATACAAAAATGTGACCCTTAATCACAATTCATTTTCCAGTATGACTTTAAGCTGCATTTTACGCTCCTTAAGAGTGGTGTCTCATAATTCTTAAGACATGTCATCAGAAGACTTCCTTCCTAACAGTAAATATAGGAAAGGGTCGGACTGGGACTTGGACAGTGATATATAAGAGATTTGTATAATCCCTTTCAAAATCATCATCTTTAAAACTGGATATGGTTTGTTAATTATCCAAACAATTAATCTGATTTCCTGCATTAGAATGTAATTTTTTTTTAATCTCCTGTTTGCTCTCAATGGACATAAAGTATTTTATAGCACTTTTTTTTCTAAGTTTCAGAGTTTGCCTTGTTTTTCTTCGCCAAAATCTCCTTTCCAAAGGGGTTTTTGCCATGTGATGCTGCCCCACTCAGAAATGTGAAGCAGTAAACCCAGTATAAAATATACTTACCTTCATTCCTGTTTATGTGCTATTTGCTGCTGTTCATTTAACAGAATAGCTTTTTCATTAAGTATCCATGTAGTCCATTCTACAGCACCCAGGCTGTGTTACCTCAAGGGGAATAAGGCAACGCTTCAGAAAGGAAAACTTTAGGAATGTTAAAGGGGAGATAAAAGGAAAGCCCCTTTTCTCAAAAGGTGCAGACTTGACTCCCTCCTGTATCTGTCACCAGTGGATTTAGCTTATAATAAGGGTGTCCCCCCTCCTTGTGTAAAGTAAATAAAATAAAGAGAAGACAAGGTGATATGGTACAAACAAAGGTAAGTGTATTCAGGGTAAAGGTACAGAAAACTGGGAGAAATGGGGGCTGGGGGAAGAGAAGAAACACAAACCTAACCAATACAATGAAACAGTGACTGGCTTTAGGAGCTTAAAGCTCAGACCCACAACACCTCCCTTGGTGTTCAGAAAAATAATAAATGAAACCCCAATACAGAAACCTCTCCTACTATATTCAGGCACAGTGGATGCTATGCACAGATGCGAGGCCCAGGACCTTCAACTCTCTGGCTGATTGGGAGCCTTCGAGGAGGACCACTGGGGAGTCCTGACAACTGGTGGACTTTGTCGCAGGTGGGGAGACCCTCTGGGATGATGGACACCAGAAAAGCTGCAGGATTCCCTCACAGGTAAGATGGTTTCACTGTGGTGGGAATGATGATGAAGACAGGCCTCTCCTTCCTCTGTCTCGCTTCGGGATAGACGATGTTCTTCTCGCTAGCTCTGGAACGTTGGGAAGACCTGACCGTGCGCATGCTGCCGCTGGAATGGACAGCCCCACGCAGGCACTGAGCAAGATCATATATAATCTTTAAGGTGGGAAAAGTTCTGATGGAATAGAGTGTTGGGGGTTGGTTTTGGAGGGAAAACCTGGTTCTGTCCAGTTTGAGTCAGGGGGACACCAGTGTCTTAAGTCATAAACAAATTCGCTTACAAAGATGGAATACAAGGGTCACAGATGATATACTCCATATTGGATTTCATTAGAGCCAGTGATTTACATAACCTTTATCTTATATACATTATTAAAACAACTAATTAAACACATTTAAACAATACCAACACAACATTTTTCTAACAGCTGTATACAACATATGTGCACAATCCAGTAGAGGATGTGCTCATACCACCACACATTTGCCTACCTGACCTCCCTCCAAGGCCCTGGTTCCTGACTTGGAGCAATGAGAAGAAACCAAGTCTAGATAGAGGCAGAGAGCACTACATATTTGCTGACTTCCTCAACTTCCCCTCCTTTCTAGGGAAGATTCTTTTGGCTTGTTATGAAATCTGACAGATCCTTAGTTTCTCAGAGACCGGTCCTATGTGAGTACTTCCCCCTGACCTCTACCTGACTATCACACCTAGAAAATTGTCCACCCCTGTAGTACAGGCCTCTTTGTCTAAGCCTCCTGTTGTGAATCCTCTTCAAGCTTCTCAGCTGTTTTTCAGGTGCAAACCTAAAGATGTAATGGGGGTGGAATTTCAAAAGCATAAAAGACAGTTTGATGCTCAAGTCAATGGGAGTTAGTCACCTTGCTCTGATTTATGCTTTTTTGAACAACTCTGCTTAAAAGTCATTCTTGACAGGCATTTACCTGCAAAAATAGACCTGATTCTGCCTTAGCAACCCCATGCATCTAAACTCCAAAGTGTTCCTGGGATGCAGCTAGAAAAGATAAAGGTGGAAAATAGTATTTGGCCTGTGCATTGCTCCACAGGTATTTTTGATAGTTGTGCAAAGAGCTGTTCATCTTCTAAGTTCTCTAGGAGTGAGCATGCTTATTTATTGAGACAATCTTTACACTGCCATATTTTTTAAGAACTATTTAAGAACTATGCATATTTTGGTCTCCATACGTTTCCTAAAGGCATTGTGGTCTCTAACCTCAGTATGTTCCAGGGCTTCCTGATGATCATTCTCTATTACTTGGGTAACCTGGGTGTAAGAGAAGATATAAACACTTGGGAAGCAAGTGGAAAATACCAGTAGGAGACATTTGGGATGCAAGTGTTCCTGGGAAAACTTAATATATTGTTGTTAGTATATTCCTCAGTATTTTACTTAATTCTGAGCCACATGTGCATCTAAGAAGACCTTCCTGTGCACACAGATAACTTCTCTACATTACAGTATGATATGGGTTAATTCTGGGAGCAAGGAATACTTCTGGCAAAGCCTGGCACATCTGTCGTGAGATCCAAACCTATCAAATGGGAACCGTAGTTGTTTTCTCTTTGCTAGTAAAGGCTAATATGCATTTTTCCTTGTAAAAGTAAAAGATTCTTTGACAGTAAACAACTCTCACTCTTGTTCAGAGGGCCCAAGATTGCTGTGTTTGCTATTGCAAATAACTCTGGGTGAATGGAATGGGAATGAACCAACCCAGTCTGCTGATTTCAAAAGGACAGGCAATGAGTGTTCTGGCAGATGCAGGACACTAATATTCTTATTTTGTTTTTGCAAAAACAAAGCAAACTTTATTCATTTTAGCAACAATTTAAACTGCACCATTAATTCAGTCATATATACTACATATTGATGGGGGCAGGGGGGAGATGACTTCCCAGACACTGTTTAAGGCTGTGCTACAGAGGGTCACAATTCAGAGCTTCACAATAGTGAACTGGCGTACATGCTGTGCAGCAGCAGCTAGTCAGTCTGAATACATGAGCTCGGAGTGAAAATTATCACCTGTTCCTTCTCACTAACTTTGGAAGTGGAATGTGTCTTTGTGCTGTATTGATAAGGCAAAGAGCTGCATTACAATGATCCAGGAAAGGAACCAGTTTATTAGAGATGTGGATATATTCTCTCTCTTATCAGATAAGGAGAGCAATTGAATATGATTAGATTCAGTCAGAAATAATCTAATATCTGAAAGCCTGAAGCAGAGAGAATTTAGTGTCTGAAAAAACAAGAATAATTATTCTTGAGGGTTCTCCTCAAGAATAATTTCCATTTGACCCATAATTGAAAGGCACAATTTTTTTATTTAATTAAGCAAGGCCAATTTGTAATTGTTTGTTTATCTCTTCCAGGTGACCTTCCCCCATCTTTCAGCCCCAAAATATCAGTGGGCAAATAATAGTAGTGGTCATCACTTAGGTCTAAGTTCTGACTTGTATTGCCTGGGTGCACAAGGCAGGGGAGAAGGTGCAGGAGTCCCTTTCCCCATCCTTAACGTATGCAGGCATAATGCTGTGTTCCTGAATGCTAAGTGGGGGCAGCTAAATTGGAAGCAGGAATTGTGATCAGCTAGATAGGAATCTTCATTAGCTCTTCCTCTCCATTGTGCCCCTACTGGCACCTGGGATGATGCCCCTGGGTTCTTATATTGTATCCTGCTATTCCTTTGTAGCAATCGCCAAAGCAACAAACCTTCATCCTGCCAGAAAGAGAAACTCATCTCGCATCCTCCTCCCCCCGCCCCCCACAAAGGCCATGGTCAATGCTACTCAGTGGATCAGCTGCCAGAGGATGTTGTCAGAAAAGGACAGCTCACACCCAGTTATGTTTGCCAGTTGGTTGCTAAATATAACAGGATAATATTTTTTAACTCAAATGGTAAATGGGTATCGTTTCTCTTTACATTTCTGATATCTTTCACCATGTGTCTCCTTCCAAAGGAAACATTGTAGAGTTGTACAAGTGTCTTGCTATGATATTATATTCTAAGGACAGTATAGGAAAATATTTTATTTTTACTTCAGTGAAGTCAACATTGTGATAAAAGTAAATATTTCTTGTTAAGGTCACCTATGGTAGTCTTTGTTCATCTGTTTTGTAAAAGAAATAAAGAGCTCTTTCTGTACATAGCCATGCATAGTGATCTCTATCTTCGTCTCCCTTGTTAAATGTAAACCTCAGTAGACTATTGGCTATTTTGAGTGTCCTGTACATTTAATACACAAGCTATTGTTAGGGAAGCAATCTTACCTTTCTAGAATACAGTGTGTGGGAGTTGTGTAAAATGTGTTGGTGGTATCAGTACAATAAACTGTAAAGCCATGTAATAAAATGGCTGTAACATGCATCTTTGGTTGCTTCATTTGCACTCTGCCCACTAACCCATCTCTCAAATTAATTTTAACATTCAAAATCTCTGAGCTGCTTCTAACAGCTGCCATTTGTTTAAAATCTACATACCTGAGAAACATTGCCTTCTTTCTCCCAAATGGTGGAATATCACAACTAAAAATTAGTTTGAGGCCCAGGAGGGGCAATATTCAGTCTTGTACTAGTGATGGATTTAAGGTCCGATATTTTGAGTCACAACCTTGTACAGCTAAACTAAGAATTTTGAGATACCTTATGTACAGAAAAGCAATTTTCAGGGGTGTTTTAAATTCACTAATTTTAATTTTGTAATTTTTTTTTCTCTCCTAGAAATCTGGATTTATAGGAACTGACACTGAATATTTGGTCACATGTTCAAGAAAATTTAACATTTGAGCAGAGACTGGGTCTGGACAGGTTCAGCTTACTACGTGTGTTTCAGGGTGTGGTCCCAGAGCACACATGCTGTAGCATGGCAGTGTGGTCATCCTGCCTCCCTTCCTCCTGCTGGTCCTTCAGAACTCAGATACACCCAGGAGCTTTAAAATAATATTCCCTGTCTTGAGGTTTAATTTATTTGGTATTAAAAAATACCATCCAACAACATCACACTTCCTTCCTTTGACCCTTCTAGGCTCAGATCCTTCTTTTCTCAGGGCTTCCAATTTACCCTTGTTTCAGGGCTTCAGACCCTGGCTCGCTCTCTCAGCTCTCCCCTTTGCCTCTGAGCAGGGGAGGTCTTCTAGTCCCACTCTAGACCTCTCTGGAGAGACCTCCCCCAGTCTAGGGTTGTTAACTTTGGTTGGATGAATTGCTGGAGGTTTCATCACATGACATATCTTTAATTAAAGATTAATCTTTAATTCCTGAAGAACTCCAGGACAATCCTAGAGGGTTGGCAACCCTAGCCAGGTGTCTTTCTAGCTCCAGTCCCTAGGCTCACTCTTTCCCTTGGGCCAGGGACTCAAGGGCCCTCCTTGAATCCTCACAGCTTCTGCAGCCCATATCCTGGCTCTATCGCAGCAGAGCCTCCCTGCAAGTCTCTTCTGACTAGGCTTCTGCTTGTCTGAGCTAACCCTTTGTGACCCTCAAGTAGTCACATGTCTTGGGCACCTGGCTCCAGTTCTGACTTCTGGCTGGGTCTGGTGATTCTTCTCAGAACTACCTGTTCTTAAAGGGCCCATGCCTTGGAACAGGGTTGGTTAGCACCAGGCTCCAGCCCCCTTAAAAACGACAGACCATCCTGTTACAATGTGAACATTTAGGAAAGTTATGAAAGATTTTTAAAAGGGTCTTGGAGTGGAAATACTTAGGGAACCTTAGCTATAGCTGTTACTAGTGCACCAGCAATGATCATCTAAAGTACTATCATCACTGATCATCACTGTAGCTCAGATATTGTTCTGTGGATAGTCTTGGGGGGTATAGCCAGGAAACAGGAATCATATCTATGCACTGATAGATGCTTTTGACACTGGTAACCACAGATAGTTATGAGCCTATCTTTAACTATTCCCTTTTCATGCAACATATATGAACTGATGTTCCTTGCTCCATGTCATTTAAAAAAATGTATTTCTTCCTTCTGTGTCTTGTTTGGTTTGGGTTTTATGGATAAGACTGTAGGGATGTAATCCTCAGGATGAATTACATGAATTTGTTACATAATATAGCTGTATTTTGTAACTGTAACACAGCACTTCCCTCTGTGTTGCCCTGATGCTGCAAAGACTTATGCATATGCTTAACTTTAAGAATGTACGTAGTTTCATTGACTAAATAAATCTTCATAGAGTTGAGGCCTGTATTTGTTCATAGGCTTTGTTACCGTGCTAATGAAGTCAGTATCACTATGTAGTATTAACATTTTGTAATGCATTTTAATTAGAAAAAAACAAACACATACTTGATTAGACTACTGGTCTGACCTAAGGAAGAAGATAGTAGTGTTTTCTGAACTACATAAAATTATTTCAGACATGGCTTTATTCTTCACAGACTTAAAAGGTTTTTACTTTTGCTGATTTGTGACCTAGCAAAGACATATAAAGTTACTAATGTAGGAAGATAAACTTTCTGATGGGGGAGGTGGAATCTTTAGGAACCCCCTTCTATCTCAGGGGGAAAAAAACTCTTGTAAGGACTTTTCACTCCCTGAATGAAACACTGTGGTTATGTGTTCACTGAACAGTTAACCCAGGCTCTTACCTGAGTTTTACCCCAACCCCCCCGCCACCATCCACACAGAAAAATGTCTGACCCAGGTTTGGAGGTGCTTTAAGTGACATGGCTGGAACATAGGTTAAAACCTAGGCTCCAGTTTAATCCTGGCTGGAACCTGCCCACTTTGCAGTGAGGATGCAGGGAAGATCATTCATGTGTTGGTAGTCCTGCAGTGCCCTTCCCATAATTCCCCCCCAAAGGACAGACAGATTCTCCTGGAGTTGACACATTTGACTGGGAAAGAATGCTAGAGTGCCTCAGCACAAAACCCCCTGAAATATGCCCCCAGACACACATGGGTGAGTGCAGAAACAGTGAGGACACAATAACAAGGCATAGACTTTGCTGAGGGGATGCTTTTACCCAGGGTAGGATAACTTGGCTTCTCAGACTCAGGTGCCAATCACCTGAGTTCACTATATAGTGAAGACATACCTCCAGCGGGGAAGCAAACTGCTAGTAGATAGTTTTGGATGGAAGCTAGAATTTTTGCTAGACTGAGTAGTGATGAATGCCCCTAAAATGAGACACAGCTGTTGTGGTATCACAGTTGTTACTAGCCTTAATCAAGGTCACAACAGTTTCCTGAACTCAACACTGTCTCTCAAGAAACAGAGTGAAAATACCCACCCAAAATTTATGCTTAGTTAACATTCCTAAAATGTACTTCAAAATAAACAAACAAAAAGTTGTCTCTTATACTTCTTGGTAATTATTTCATGCCTCCCCTTTTCTCAGTAAGGTGTTTTTGTTATCCATCACTGAATATTTATGTTTTCTCTCTTGAGCAATCAGGCAAAATATGAGAGCAAACAAAATGAAAATAAGCGGTTCCTTAACAAGGTGCTCCTTAGTCTATTATTAACTTCCAAGTACTTTCCCTGATGTAGGAATGAGAATTAATTATCTGGTTGTGAAGTTAGAAAGCTGGCAGTAATAGATCCTTTGTCATGTCAAAGGCGATAAGCTATGATATATTACACACTGTTACAAAAAAGGATTTGAGGGGATAAATGGTAACTTGTACAGTAGTTATAGTGTCTGATATTTAGTGAAGTGATTTTATATATATATAAAATACGTACACATATATATATATATATATCACTTTTTGAGCTTACATTAATGTTTTTAACATGTCTAGCAAAAATACAGAGACAACATTGTGACAGCTGAAGGTTTATGGTCACAGCAAAGGTCACAACCATGAGAGCTAATGGATTCTAATTTTATTTAGTTTTGGTGTTGATGGAACATGTATTTTGTGCCCTTTGGACAGATTATTCAATGTCTATTCTGATTCTGTGGTTATAGTTCTAGAGATGGGCAAACTACTTCCAGCAGAGTGTGAACCAACCTGACCCTTTTCCTGTAATTCAAAACAAAACCAGTTTTATGCCACTAACTCTGTGCTGCACAGAGGGCATTCTGGGGTGGGATGGGGGCTATTCTGGCAATGGGACTAGAGTGTGCTACAGTCAGCCAATCCTCACACAGCAGAACAGTCTCTGTGGCTGCTGTAATGTATGCTGGGGGACAGCCCAGGATCAGGGTAGACAGAAAGGTGGCTTTGAGCCAGTTTTGCCTCCCTCTCCTCCAGCTGTCTTGAGCAATTGAGGAATGAGCTTTTAGTGTAAAGGTTATCCAGTGGCAAGAGAAGATACATTACCAGATTAAATCTTTAGCCAGACAGAGCCCCACCGCACAATTTTTTTTACTTGCCTAGAAAGTGTGAAACCAACCAGAGACGCATCAACTGGTGAAGATAAATGTATGTAATGCTGTTTCATGAGGGCCACGGGCACAAAATGGAGTGCGTGCACCTCCTGGTTTTGGATCATACATATGATCCAGTGGTGCAAAGTGAGAGTTAGAGCGCAGGAAAAAATAGTATGTCGTCACCAGATAATCCTGCATGGAAAGAAATCTGAACACATCTGATGGTGGCCATCATGACTCAAAACTAGAAAAGTCAGATGTGAATTCAGACCCTTAGGGCAGCCAGTGACTTGCTAACAAGCCTAAACAAGTTACGTCAATCTTGAGTCTTTCAAATATTTTGCCTCCTTCAGCGTCCTTTAAAAGCTATGAGTGCTCTCAGCGTAGTCTTCAAGCATATTTTTAATAGATAACTTCAGTTTTGTGAGGTCAGCAAACATTCCAATTTATGGTGTTGGCACATACATTGATAAAACTCCAGATACTCTGGCCGTCACAGAAATAATTCACAATATTTATTTAAAAGAGTGAAATAAACAAAAATAAACCACATGCTGAGTTACAGTAGCAAAAGCAGCAAGCTGTTTTGATTCTTTGTATCGAACGGCCACATTACTGGTGTGTAGCTCTTGGTTTTGAATGTCACAAGATGATAAATATATGGACTCTGTATAATGCTGATAAGTAAAACATCCAAGGAAGTATGGCTAAATGTCTCATGCAGGACTTTTATTTTAATAGAATGTTTGAAAAAATTAAAATTGACTTTAATTTAATTCAGAGCTGATTTTCAGAAACTGATACACTCTAGGGGTTTTTTTCTTAATTGAAGGTGGTGTAACATGGAGAAGCTTTTCTAAATTTCCCCCCTCGCCTCTCTAAGTTGTATACTGTATCTTGTACATTTCCTTTCTGGTAACAAGTAGATATGATGGAGAATGCACTCTCACTCAATTAGCTTGGAGACACTAAACACACTGCTGCCCTTTCCTTTCTGCAGTCAGAATCAAACTAAGAACACTTCCGTGTATTGATTCGCAGCTCTCTTTATGTTTAGGAGTAGCAGGATTTGACAAATTATTTGCTTCCCCCGCTGGTTTTATCAGTAAAACTGTCCTTGTTTGACTGAACGCCAGACTGTTTTTCGTAATACCAATGATGGGAAATGAATCAGAGACATTCTGACTGAATGGGTGAGAAGATTCCCCAAATGAGTCTAACAGGGTAGTCCGTACAGTAGCTGGTATTTACAGAATACTTATAGTTTGTGAGCATTGCTCAGATATTTTTTCACCCTTCTAATAACCACAATGCATTACAAATATATATATCTGTGTTCTGTCAAATTATTTCCTCAGGAAAACAAATAAAGATGGGTATTGCTTTTGGAGCTCATGAACTGGAAAGAGTATAGACCCACCTCTATTTTAGTAGATTAAACAAAGGGATTACAGGCTGCTGTAACTCATTTTAGTAACTTAATTACAAATGCTCTTTTGTTTTCTTTTTGAACAGCTGTGATTTAGCACTTAGAATGTTTCAATGTTCCCTGTGAAAACGCATGTCATGGAGCATAATGGAAATGGACAGTTGGTGCCTTGTTCTGAATTTGTTACTGTCCATCACCCAGTAGTGTTCCCAGACAGACACAACAAAAGTTTACCTTATACAACAATTGTGCTGGCACACAGGTACAAATGGCACTCCCTTTGGTCACAGGGAGTGGTTCACAGGGGTGAGAATCCAAATCTTTTGGACTGTAAATTCCTGAATTAGAGCCAAACTCTGCTTTCCCTTTACATGAGTGTAAATCTGTTGAAACACTATTTCCTTTACTAGAGTTATTCTGATACAACCGAGAGCAGAATTTAGCTAATAGAATTTAAACTTCTCAGGGCAGGCACTTTGGGCATGATTTTGATCTTTTTTCAATGTAACTCCAGTAGGTCAAAATCTGCTTTCACTTACACTGGTGCAAATCCTTAGTAACTCATTTTCAACTGGCTGCATTACTCAGGATTGGCACAGAATGACTGAGAGAAAACTTTTGCCTTTCTATCTTAGGTTTTTTAGTGCTGCCCTTCACCATGGTATCTGAGTACCTTCCAAGTAAAATCAACAGCAATGGCTATGTATCTAGTGGACTTCATGGTGTCTCTGAGGCCTATTATCCTCATTAGAGTTACTCCACCATGATTTTCATTGCTGTGAAATCAGACTCTGGCCCCAGGTCTCCATTCTCTTGGTAAAATACTGTTCACACCTCTGCTGCTATTTACAAATGTTTAACAAATAAATATATTATTACCTCTTAGGCCTGAGTGGCTAGCTAAAATTCAGGGCCTTGAAGGGTTATTTCTATTAGGAAAAGAAATCGGTGTAACAAGTCAGGTATATGCTTGGTATAATCTTGTTTGCTTACACCAAGGCCTCGTCTACACTTGAAAGTTATATTGGCATAGTTATGTCAGGTATGTGAATAAACACACCTCTGACCAAGGTAATTATGACAGTATAACCCTCTGCATAGACACAGCTAAGTTGGCAAAAGAGGGCTTCTATCAACATAGCTAGCTTTGGTGGGATAGGTGGTGTTCCTACATCAACGGAAAAACTCCTTCAGTTAGCGAAGGCTGTGGCTGCACTACAGGGCCATGCTGTCTAGGCACCATAGTGTAGAAATACCCCAGTCCTATTCCCCAGAATGCGGTAGAAACAAGCAGCAGGCAGAAATCCCTACTTCTGCCACTGCAGCAAGCTGGGTGCCCAAGAAGCTCTGTCTCTATGCTTCCTCTCTGAGTCATGCTAACAACTCCTTCCCAAGCTTTTCTGCTTCCACACAAACTGCAAACTAATATCCTAGACATTGCTTAATGCTTGCCAGGGCTGACCCCTGGTACCTCTATGCTTGGCAGTTCACAGCCCTGGCACCTCCGGGCTTGCTGCATCAGTTATGAATGTAAAAAAATTGCTTGAGCCCCGACACCACTTTCATTACAAATTAAGCACTGATCCTCACTCCTGTGTTTGCAACCAGGGAAACCTCTCAGTCCACAGAGCTTAGCCCTGGCCTGCCATGTGGCCTACCCCTTGAGTAATAGCCTGGTTGCAGCTGGATTTATTATATAAAGAGGCTTGATCACAGCTTCTGCTGAGCTTGAAGGAGTGTGCCTGGCACACTCATTGGCTTTAATCAGGTCAGTGATTGTGTTTGGATCCAAGACTCATCTGATTGCAGCCATTAACATCTTTCAGCATAACAATATATTTAGGTTCCAATTTGGATGCATTTGAACTCTCTTGACACGAGCATGGCCCAAGCTGGTGCAAGTCCTAAGAAGGCAATAATGTCACAAAAAGGGTCGATGTCTTGAGATTTCTGCCATTTAGGACTAATGTTTCACAAAATATTGGTGGTATCTGACGATGAGTGTCTGCACTACTCAGATTAAGCCAATCCAAACCCAGAATTGAGATCTGAACACTGCTTCTTCAGCACCCCTCTATTCCAACGTGGCAAGAGGTCTAAGCAGGTTATTGTGAGGCTCTAAAAACACCTCTCTCCCATTCCTTCCACAAATTTCAAAAGAAATGTTACTTTGGCCATCATTTTGAAACAGACCTGCCTGTGAAAGTGTTTAGCTTCCTCACTGCAAGAACGCCAATATTTGTATTTGAAGTGGCCACACAATGATTGCCAGTTCTGTGTGTGATCATAATAATACTTCACATTTATAGGACACCATTTCCCCAGAACATAAATGCATAATGGGGTTAACTAATTAAACCATGTGTGACAAGTATTTTTACTGATGGACAAAATGAGGCACAGAGAGGTTCAGTGGTTGGGTCATGTTTTTAAAAGAGGCAGTGGCAGAAGTAGCAATAAAATCCAGAGCCTGGGGAGTCCCCTGTTTGACTGTCCACTGCCTTGCACATTATGCAGTAAATGCTACCAGATCAGCATGGTAATGTTTTACATCCACATTGTATAGGTGTCTAAGTCAGGGGTGGGCAAACTTTTTGGCCCGAGGGCCACATCTGGGAATAGAAATTGTATGGCAGGCCATGAATGCTCACAAAATTGGGGTTGGGGAGGGGGTGAGGACTCTGGTTGGGGGTGTGGGCTCCAGGGTGGGGCCAGAAATGAGGCATTCAGGGTGCAGGAGGGGGCTCCGGGCTGGGGCAAGGGAGTAGGGTGCACTGGGGGGGGTGAGGGCTCCAGCATGGGCCTGGGGATGAGGAGTTTGCGGTGTAGAAGGTTACTCTGGGCTGGGACCGAGGGGTTCAGAGGGCAAGGGGGTGGGAATCAGGGCTGGTGGAGGGGTTGGGGTGCAGGAAGGGATACAGGCTCCGGCTGGGGGTGTGGGCTCTGGATGAGGGGTTTGGGGTGCAGGAGGGGGCTCTGGGCTGGGATTGAGGAGTTCGGGAGCATGGGGGAGATCAAGGCTGGGGCAGGAGGTTGGGATATGGGGAGAGGCTCAGGTGCAGGCTCCAGGTGGCACTTATCTCAAGCAGCTCTCGGAAGCAGTAGCCATGTCCCCACTCCAGCTCCTATGCAGAGCCCCAGCCAGGTGGCTCTAGCGTGCTCCCCATCTGCAGGCGCTATCCCTACAGCTCCAATTGACTGCACTTCCCAGCTAAGGGGAGCTGCAGGGGTGGCACTTGGGACGGGGTAGTGTGCAGAGCGGAGCCCCTACATGTAGAAACTGGAGCCAGGCTATGCCACTGCTTCCGGGAGTGGCATGGAGCAGCCCCTGACCCTACTCCCCGGCTAGAACGCCAGAGCAGAGCAAGCCCCAGACCCCACTCCACAGCAGGAGCTTGAGTGCCAGCTTAAAATGGCTGGTAAGCCAAATCCAGCCCACGAGCCATAGTTTGCCCACCCCCAGTCTAAGTACTTATAGTCTAGACACTGTAGTGTCATAGGGTATTGTCTACACTGCAGTTAAACACCTGCAGCTGGCCTATATCAACTGACTTGAGCTCACTGGGCTTGAATTTTTGGAACTGTAAAAGTGAATGTGATGGAGTGTCCACCTCACACAACACTGGAAAGGGTTATGGTAGCCATGTAGGCCACCTAATAACTCTATAGGCTGCACCTGGAAGGAGAGCCAGGGAATAGCGGATTGATTGCAGGCAGGTTCAGCTGAACTGGAACAGGCGGGGCCTATAAAGCTGGGAAGCTGGCCACAGACAGTGGTTGTTGTTAGGAAAGGATAGTTATCCTCCAGGAAGAGAGTCTGGAGCTGTTAACTAGGGGAGTCAGAAATTGTAGAAAGCAGTCCAGGGAAGGAGCAGTGAGGGCTGGGAGAGGAAAGCTTGGAACTGCTAGGTGGATGGTCCCTGGGCTGGAACCTGGAGTAGGAGGCAGGCCTGGGTTCCCCTACCAGCCATTGAGACTGTGGCATAGATTTGTGGGGTAGTGAAGTGGAAGCCTGCCTGGGTCACTATGGAAGTCATAGGGAATTGAAGGACTACCCCAGAAGGGGGGTAATCCTGAGTGAGCTAGCCAGAGGGCTGCATCACAAAGACTGCTGTGGTTCCTGGAACAAGAGAGGAGCTGCAGATCAAAGTGAGAGATGGGGTGATAGTATACAACCCTGAGAAGGAGCTCTGACCTCAAGGAGCTAATCCAGAGTGATCAGGAGGAGGTACCACACCAGTGGTGAGTGGAGCACCCTGTGACAGTGCAGCACAGACATTCAGACCCTCCTGGGATCCCAGAGCATAGGCTCTAGCCTGTGCCCTAACCTCTACACTGAGATTTTAGAGCCCCAAAGCCCTGTGAGCCCAAGTCAGCTGACACAGGCCAGCCGTGGGTGTTGAGTTGCTGGGTAGACATTCCCATAGTCCTGACTACAGGAACTCTAAAGTGTTAGAGAATCAGAATCACACCCACTTTCCCTCTGCAAATCCTCCCGTCCCCCAAGAGGACTCTATACAACCACTGTCTAGTATCCTCCAGGGGCTAAAGTAAGGGGTAGCAGAGCTATAGTGCTTCTATTCTTCTCCTTGTTGTGGGATGGGGGATTGCAACGTTTCCCCTTCCATCAATAGGCTGTTCTTTGGGGCTTGTGTGGAGCAGCTGTCCTTGTGTAAGAATGTGGGGTGTGGCTGCAGAGAACAAATGTCAACCTTGTTGTTGCCCAGGTTTGTGATTTGATGATGAATCTCATGATATTGATGTTGTCTTAAAGCTCCAACACTTGGAGACATGTGATAACAAGAGGATCTCAACTTTCATTTAAAAAAAAAAAGTTTCTGCCCCCCAGGTCTTGTGCAGAAAATTTCAGTGCATCCTAGGAGCTCAGAAATGAGAACACACAAAATGAAACCAAAGATTTAAAAAACAAAACAAAACCCTAAATCTCTTTTTAAGACAACCTCATGATTTTGAGGGCCCTGATTCATTTTTTTGAATATTTGACATTCAAAATAGTATGGTGGTTCTCAAACTTTTGTGCTGGACCCCTTTCACATAGCAAGCCTCTGAGTGTGACCCCCCCAAAAAATAATTTTATTAAAAAGTCTTTTTAATTTAACACCATTATAAATGCTAGAGGCAAAGTAGGGTTTGGGGTGGAGGCTGACAGCTCGTGACCCCATGTGTAATAACCTCACAACCCCCTGAGGGGTCCCAACCCCCAGTTGGAGAACCCCTGCAATAGTGCTTCCTCCATTTTGGAAACCAGGCCCTTCTCCCTCTTTGGGGGAGGTGGAGGAAGAGACTGGTGGGCTGTGGCTTATGGCAGGCCCTCACTGCTGTATTATGCATTTTTTAAATAAAAATAATTTTGTTAAAAATAAGCTTTCCATGTCTTAATAAAAGCATCACAAGGCTGCCTGGAACTCTTGTGGTGTTTGGTGGTTTACTTAAAGGCCCAGCTTCTGGAGTCATGTTATGTGAATGTCAGCTTAAATTTTTTTTAAAAAAAGTAAACTTCTAGCCTTCACGATTTTGGCAAAAAGCTTGAAGATGTGAACACTAAGGGTTCAAAAATCAGAAGACCAATAAAATAATAATAATGAACTCTTACATAGCACTTTTCTCCAGAACATATCAAAACACTTTACAAAGGAGGGTGGTGGTATTATCTCCATTTTACAGGTGGGGAAACTGAGGCATAGACATGAAATAATCTGCCCACAGTCACCTGGCAGACCAGTGGCAGAGCCAGGACTAGAACACAGTCTCCTGAGCCCCAGTCCAGTGCTCTGGCCTTTAGACCACACTATCTTAAAAAAAAAACCAACCCCCCTGCCCAAATTATTTTAAAAATCACAAGCTTTTAAGCCAAATCTTGTGGGTCTGGGGGGATGTAACTCTCAATTTTATAATGCTTGGGTCTGGCAAACTGCACTGCACTGCCAGGTCAATGGGCTGGTGTACTCTGATGCCTTGGGGGCTGATGTTCTTAAACGCTACCTCTGACTGAGCATGCTGTTCAACGCTACTACTTAATGCCTGCCCCCACTCAGTGCAGTCAGTGTCCTAAGGCTGCTCCAGAAGCCCTTGCTCTAGTCCTGCGCGCCCCCCCCCCCACCAGCCTGGTGGGAGTTCCATAGCCTAGCAACCACCAGTAAGGGGGAAAAGCCAGCTAGCCAGCCCTTCGCCCTCTGGGGTGGAGTGCAGGGGTGAGTGGGATGAAGATGGCTGAGCCCTCTCCCAGCAGAGCACCAGCCCCAGCCCAGGAGCCCCACCACCACTTCCTGACTCCCAGACCAGGTAAGGGGAGATGTGAGGTGATGAGGCAAATGGGGCTGGAGCTGGCAGGGGAGTGGGGACAAAAGCTGGAGAGGGGCACCCTGAATTTGGGAGGGTGGGGGTATAGGGCAGTGGGGGAAAAGAGCACAGACTAGACTAACTGGGGAAAGGGGGAGCTGCTATTTTCCCTGAGGCGGGTTCCCCTTTGTGAGTCTGGTGTCACAGGGCAGTGCAGTAAAATTACCCAAAGCGGGTAGGGGTGGTTTGTGGCACCAATGTGAGTTAGAGCAGATACTGCCACAGAGCACTGCTGAGGGGAGATCTGGCCCCAGTGAGGTGAGGCAGGGCAGGGAGAGCAAGTGACCAGCTCAGGACTGCCCCAGCCAAAGCAGCAGCAGCCATTTGGGGTGGGAGAGGAGCAAAGAGAGGGATAAAGGGTGGAAGAGAACCCTGGTAAGGGAGGAGCAACTGTGGGTGGGCAGGGAGACCAAATCCCTGTTGGAGGAGCAGTATCTGGAAGTGTGTGGGAGAAATCTTGAATGGAGCTCCTCCATCCCTAGCAGGAGGAGCAGCTGCCTCAGGAGACAGTCCTGGCTCTGGGTTGAGCAGCAGCCTGAGGGGAGCCCAGGCCTCTGCCAGAGTTGGGTTGGGACAAGCAAACCACCCTGGAGAAAGCTGGCTCAAGTAGCAGTTACAAGGGTTAAGCGGGTGAGGAGCTCCCTTAATATCCTTGCTTAACCAACTTTAACTGCTCAGATTCTCTGCTCATATGAGTTGGTCACTAGAGAAACTAATGGATAAAATGTATATAGCAGACTTATTACTTATCCCCGGCAATATCTCTGGCTTGGAGGAAAATAAGGCGAACCCAAAAAAGAAATTTCTGTGAGTTATACCAACAGCAGAATTTTTATTATAGGAAAAAAATGTTGTGGCAATTCTGTTTGAACTAAGTTTCTAAGATAAAATAGACATCACACAAGCACAAACTCCACTGTCAGCATCATTATCTTATCAGGAATGGGTGCCATAGAGAATACAAACAAGCATTTTTCCAAATACAGCAATAAAGTACAAAATCATTTGGAAAAAGGAATTTTATTTTTACATGCCTATTGAGACTACTTAAGACCCAGATTTTCATTCAATAAAGAAGAATTATTTATTAGAAGCTCTAATAAAAGAATATTGTGTTGACAATACATTAAAAGCCAGAAGCAATTTCATTTTTGTTGCATCCACAGCTAATTTAATGCCTTAATAAATATATGAATCCCTTATATAGTGAACTACAAATGGTTCAAAAAAAGTTCATTAAAATATGTTCTACAAGTGATTTTGAAAATTATATTTGCAAATTATTTTACTTTTTGGTGAAATTAATAGCGGTTCATTAAGGGAGAAAGTAAAATGGCATTTATATATGTATTGCATTTATCTCACCGAAAATTGACTTTACAATATCAACTTGATTAGAGAAAGAAGTAGATTCTTCTTAATGTTTTCCAAATCACATAGTATTTGACAAATCTTTTTTCTTTTTCCACAAGTAAAATCTAGAAGATATAGATTGGAGCACATACTTTTTAGTTTAGGGTTTTTTTTTCCTTTATCTTGGCCTGTTTCATTGTTCAGCCACGGGAGGGCAGAATAGAGACTAACCAAATCTCTTTAGTAAGAAAAAGCTTTGTGAGTATCATAGGTTTATTCACACAGATCATTTATTTAAATATCCTACAATTCCACCTCTAATAATTGTGTGCAAGAACAAATAGGGTGAAATCCTGGCCCCATTGAAGTTGATGACAACACTCTCTTTGACTTGAAAGGGGGCAGGATTTTGCCTGTAATTGGTACATTTCTATTGGTTTACTATTGGTAAGGCTGATGGGATACACTCCTCATATAATCCCAATGTAATTTTAAAAAAAATATTTACAATAAATAACAATATTGCAGAAACCAATCTGGACTTCAGCCTGAAGATGTTTCTTTTCTTCACAGCTAACTCCAAACTGCCCCAAAAAGGGTTTAGTAGCTCTCCAGTCCCCCAAATCCCTTTTGTTTGGGGAAAATACTTAGCCCCAAAATTCCCTTGGTCAGTAATACCATTGCACCTCTCTGTTAGAAATGATATCCCATTATTCTCTAAGCAGTCATTCCAATATAGCTTTAGAAACACAATTTTCTCCATAAATACTTAGTAATTGTCTTAACAATCCATTTATTTAAAAATATCAGTACTGTGGTGCTTTAGTAGGATGAGTGTTTTAGGGAAATGTGTCTGCTCAGCATCAATGACATAGCTTCTAAGAACTGAACCACGTAGTTCAGCATGTCTAGTATTTCCATTGGCCCTCAGAAAAGAAAAGAGTCAGAGAATTAGAAGTCAAAGGGCAGCTTGTCTGCACCCTTCTTTGCATCTGTCCGTGGAAGTCACATGATGCTAGAGTGAGGTCTAACTATTTGATGCCAAGGGCATAGCACCTACCACAGTGAGCAATAAAAAACTTGGTACTAATGGGTGTTGCACCTCCACAGCATGCCCTTCCCAAAAGGCTGCTCCTGCTCCAGTGTGTGGCAGGATTCCTATTGATTGCAATGGGGGTAGGCCCCGGGCTCACACTACGTAAAACAGGTAACAATGGGTGTAGCAGTTACCTCGTGAACAATAAAACAAAGACTTGTCTAGAATGGGAAAACTGATGGTATTTTAAAATGTTAGCTGATGTGCTAATTAACTTGTTTTTAAACAACACTTAGCATGTAGTGTAGGTAAAGATGATGACATTTATAAATGCAATAGCTGGTCATGGTAAGCTCTTGAGGTTTTCTGTGACCAGCTAATACGTTTTTAAAGATATTGAGCCCTGTCTACTCGAGGTGCTAAGGGATGTTTTAAAATGTTAATTAACTCATGTTAGCTAACACACTTTAAAACACCGCCTATTTCCCTGCTAATGTTCTGTACAGAAGGGAGACTCAGCCACCTCCATGATGAGTCTCTCTCTCTCTCTCTCTCCTCTTCCTCTCTCCCCCCCGCCCCGGCCAGGTCCCTGATACTACTTCATTGGTCCAGGGGTTGAGAGACAGAGTGGGTGGTAGATTGAGGTCATGAATGGGGTGGCCACTGCTGGAGCGTGGTGGGGAAGCACATTTCCCATACCAGTCCTGGGTAGATTCCCCAGGAAAGGTAATACAGCCCCAGACTCTATTATCATTCCCTGTGTGGTCAGGATCCCCTCTTAAGGGAAATGCTGAGTGCAGGTACCAACCAAAGGAGTCCTTGGTAATATGGCTCCCCTGGAGTCATGTTGCAGCCCAAAGCTGTTGCAGAAGCTTTCTTCCACACTGGCTCCATAGTCCCCAGGATCCATGGGGTTTTGATGTAGGTCCTGTGGTATCTTCCGCATGAAGAAACCCCTCCCCACCCCTAGTGACATAGCAAGATGGAAGGTGTTCAGCAAAGGGAACCTCAGATTTTTGTCTCTGTTGGGTTTTACCCTTTGGGGGAAGTGAGCTATCCCTATATTTTGTGGTTAACAATGGGTTAATAGTTTGTATTCTTGTCCTTTCTTTCAAGCAAATAAAAAAATCACATTATTGTTAGCTGATTGCCTGGGTGCTTCTGAAAATCCTGCTTCTATAATTAATAGCCTGACTTCTTCCTCCAACCCACCAATACCAATTGCATGTAGAAGGTATTTTCCTTGTAGTTAAGACAGTATTAACAATAGAGAACAGTCATTAAAGTTAGTCACAAATGCAATTTTGATGTTTCCTTTTTTTATTTATTTTTTTTGGTAATGGCAGATGAGTAGTTTCATGTTAGAGATAAGCCTATCTAGAAGTGAAATAATTACTCTTTAATTAAGATAATTATAAAAACAGGAATGTAAATACCTAAGGTACACTGTCTGAACATTTTTTCTTTCACATTATCCACACACTTATCTTGCCATACCTAAACCCCTGTTTTTAAAGCAGTGTCAGCTATTAAACTTTGTTTAGCATGGGAGGCTTATTTGAGAAGTATTTTTTGTCCATTTTGCTCTCTCTGTTTCTTCAAGCTTTCTTCTGCTGTTTCCTCTGTGCTGATAAGTCAGTGACACCCACTGGCAGAGGAGTGAACACCCTAAGATGGCAATTGGAGTTTTATTTTTCTAGCTCCTGTGTGGGTTTTATTCAGGAAGAAAGCCTGCACAATTGTGGTATGCAGCCATCCCTAGCCTCACAGTGAAATCCCATACTTTGTCAGCTAACTTCCTTGCTGAGTGATGTCATAGATACATTGCGGCTATTCTTACAAGTGGAGGAAAATACTTGTTTTTCACCAAGGAATCTAGTGTGTTCACCAACGAAGCCTTGAAGTATGAAATTCACTAGACTGTTTTGGTCGGGGAAGTAATGGGATCTTTAATGAGACTAAATAGTTTGGGTCTGGTTATGGACTACAGAGCCTGTTAACTGTAGGTCATTGGCTGAATCTAGTCCAGTTCAGAAGTGACCAAAAGTTGTTACAGGTGTAAGCAGAGTCAGGATGAGATCCACCCTGACATCTGGAGGTGAGGTATGGCAAGTTGTGGAAAAGAACTTCAGGGGCTGATCTCATTTGCATAGGCACACCCACCCTGCCTAGAATGAGCCCATAGCTTCCCAGATGGTCACTTTGGCTGCTGTGGGATCCCCAGTGTCTCTGTTATTGGGGCAGGAAGAATAAAATGTTATTATCCTGATTATGGGAATCAAGGACAGTGGAACTGTACTTGGCCTTTTGTTATGATGGAGGGACTTGCCATCAACTAAGTAGTACTTGCTAGGCAAGGGACATGGGTTCCAAAACTCTGTGAATTGAGAGAGGCTGGAGACAGGTATTAGTACCTGGTGGTCTGGGCCCCTTTGTGAGGGCCTGAAACATCATTTGCACCTCTGTCTGTCTCTACTGTGGAACATCAGAGCTAATTTTGGGTCTATTAGGAGTCTAGCTAAAGGTGCTGAGCTGAATTCACTTTGGCCTTATGGTGCACTGTCGCTCCCACTACTACAAGCTGAAATCACTAAAGAGCTAAAATTACTAAGAGCTGAAATCACTGAGCACTGTGTTAAGTAGTGGGGAGCCTGAAGATCTATTACAGAGTGGAGCAGAGCAGTTCGTGGGACGGCTGGAGCGGCTTGTGGACCAGCTGGCAGAGCAGTTTGTAGGATGGCAGGAGCTGCTTGCGGAGCGGTTTGTGGGACAGCTAGTGGAGCGGCTCGTGGGGCAGATCAGAGTGAAACCCTCTGGAGCTGTGGGGCAGTCAGCTTCAGATTATGTAAGGTGCCTCTTACCTCTTTTCCCCCCCCCCCACACACACATTTTCACCCAGACTGGGGAGTAACACTCTGCAGATGAACTTTTGAACTGGGCTGGACTTTTGGGTTGTTGGACTTTTTGGACTTTGGGTGATTTTTGGGTTGCTGGACTTGAGATGTTAGGGTTGTTGGACTCAAGAACCCAAGGAAAAGGACGTGGCCCAATTTGCTGGGGTGGGTCTTTGCTCATGGTTTGGTTGATGAACCCTAGTTCTGGTGTTTTCCCAATTTAATGCTGATGTTGTTTACCTCATGTTATTAAAGATTCTCTGCTACGCCAAGACTCTGTGCTTGTGAGAGGGGAAGTATTACCTCTTTGAGGTGCCATGGGGTGTGTGTAAGATTTTCCCAGGTCACTGGGTGGGGGCTTGAGCCAGTTTTGCATTTGCTTTGATGAGAGGGAACCTCTGTGTACTGAACCCGGCCCTTGCTGCTATCAACTCGGCCTGGCAGAAGGTTTACACAGGCCAATGGCAGTTCAGTGGCCTATACAAAATAATATGATGGTCTAAATCCAGGCATCCACATAGCAGAAACAATTGCTACTAATATGTAATATTTTTGGCAGGCTCACAAGGTCCAGAGTCAAATGTGCATGGCCCTTTGACCCAAAAGATGACTATCCTCCAGGTCACAGCCCTGATAGTATCATAAGGAGGATGCTGACACTGCTGTATGTCTAAACAGCCTGATACTCGACAGTCTTGAATCTTGTGTAGCTGTTAACACCTGTGCAAAGTAGGTGTAAAATGCTATCACTTGTGGGAGTTGAGATGCCTATGCTATACTTAAAATTGGCTAGGGAGCTGATGTGTTGATTTGGCTGCTTCTTGTACCAGTTGTTTCAGTTACCTTGTCAACTCAGTGTGCATTTGTTTTTTCTCAACCTGTTGTCTCTTATCATACGTTTAGGCTATAAGGCCCAGATCCTAAAAAGGTATTTAGATGCCTAACTCCCATTGACTTCAATGAGAGTTAGGCATCTAAATACCTTTGAAGATCTGGGCCAGAGCTCTCAGTGAGCAGGGACTTTTTCTATTCCAAGTCTGTACAGTGCTTAGCATGAGGCCTTGAGCAAGGCCTCAAGGTGTTTTCATACTACAAATACTACGTTAATAATTGTTCTTGTTCTGACTTGGTAGTTTTTTGCACTCTACACAGGTGTAAAGACGATGGAGAATCAGGCTCATAAAACCCAAATGTGGGATTTGTGGTAAGCAATACAGGGCTGTTGGGATGTTCAGAAGTCCTAGGACAGGGATTCTCAAACTGGGGGTTGGTACCCCACAGGGGGTCACGAGGTTATTACATGGGGCGGGGGGGGGGGGGTTGTGAGCTGTCAGCCTCCACCCCAAACCCTGTTTTGCCTCCAGCATTTAGTTAATGCATCTTCATTTTCCTGCGTATACCCAAGTAGGCAAGTCCTAAGTTCCACTAGTAGGACAATGTGGTCTTAAAATTAAAGCAGAGGATTGGGAACAAAGAGATCTGAATTCTCTTTCCATCTGGCCTCCTGTGTGACTTTAAGTAAGCTATTTGAGATTTGTCCAAGTCTCAATATAAGCAGCACCTTAACATCTGTCCCTCATTTTCACCATCTGTAAAATGGGAATCTTACTACTAATTTACCTTCACAGAGGTATTTTGCGGCTGGAGTCATTAATAACTGTAACACTTTTATATTTCTATAAGTGCAAAATACAGAAGTCTTAGGCAAAACTGCCATTGAAATCAGCTACTGAACTTACTGGTAGCTTTGCCTGACCAAAAACTGAGTAAAGACTTCAGGATCTGGCCTACTATTATTACTCCTACTTGCGTTGTCAGTTGCCTAATTTAGGAGCTGAATCCCAAGCATACTGAAGTCAATGAAAAGACTCCCTTTGACTTCAGTGGGGTTTGGATCAGGCTGTAAAACTCTATTAGCTCTGCTGGTGTGTTGGCTTATTTATTAAAAACTTAAAAATTACTACTTTTTTTTCCTTAAGAAACTGCAATGGTAGTATGTTTGCCTTAGCCAAAATGGGGAAATATTTCCAATCTCCCAAGAGAGTCTGATTTTGGAAGATTTCCAGCCTGATTACAAGACCACTGAGGCTAGGGTGTTCTTAGATCAGCTACGGACAAGCATCCAAACTAAACCTCCCACTTTTGGATGTTTGCCACATACTAATTTATTAATGATTATCAGGTCCCCCTTTATTAAAAAGCTCTCTTCTTGGACTTACCCAGTGTTTGACCTAACTGCTAGCCTTAGAAATTATTTCGGTAATGCTTAAGAAAATTAAAAGGAATTTACACATAGACAGTCATTAAATCACAATATTCACCTCTTGTCCATATCACACTTTGTTCATAATTTGTACTTTATCTTGGTGCTTAAGTTTTCCATCTTAAAGTGTGGTATATAATGCCTAATAAAGATATGAGAACTTAACTTAATAATTGTCTAAGAAACTCTTTGAAGGTATAATGCCTGAGTCTCCATGGCCTTGTTGTCATTTTTATACCCCTGTAATATGTGGGCCAGATTCTCAGCTGCAATATGGCTGTTTTGTGACCAGGTGTTTCAAATTAAGTATCCAAAAACTGAGGCTCTTGAAGATTAATAGCTGTTTTTGAAAATGTTGGCCTGAATGTTCAGCAATTTTATATTTGCAAAATGCACAAAAGCCATGTTGCCAAACTTGCAATTTTATTGCGAGACTCGCAATTCTTGCTGTTTCTGCTAAAGACCCAGTTTCTGGATTCATGTGAGTATGTGAGAATTTGAGCTTTTATTTTTTAATAAGGCAAGTTTCTAGTATTTTGGTTGCAGAGGAAAGTTTGAAAATGTGACCAGAATATTCAAAATCCAGAAAGCAAATAAAAAGAACCCAAAATGTATTATTTTTAAAAAGTCATGATTTTTTAAAGCCAGTCTCAGGATTTTTGGGGTCTGCATCATGCCTCTTGAAAGCTTGTGGGGTTGGCAATACTGCAAAAAGTAGCAAGTTAATCATATCTGACAAAATTTTGGTTTTGTAGCTTGAACCACGCTAACACTTGTTAATACTTTATTTTGTCCTGAGATGGCAGTGTCATTTTCTCTTGAGATCATGAGTGTTAATGTTTTCTGTTACTGTTGTCTTCACTTACTATGACCTGGCATTTCATGGCATGGGAAATCATATGGCACATCAGGCTGGCCCAGAAGATATGTCACTGCTGCATGTCAGTGCTCTCTCAGATTTGTTCTCTGACATTCATTAAATACCATGACTTGTCAATACGTGCCCAAGGTACAAGTAAAGGGGGGAAAATATCTTTTCCTGATCAAGGTAATCCTTACAAATTCCAGTGATTTAATTCTTCAAAATCGAGCACATTGGCAATAATTTCATTTTTTTTCTGGAAAGACTGTCCCCACAAAACCAGCAAAACCTGTGAGATTTAAATTATGAGGGTGTAACATGTCTTAAATTTGAGAGAGTAAAAAGATGTACTAATCTATAACATGGTTGCACATTCTAATTGCAATATGCAAAGGTATGAACAATGCCAAATTGACCTGGAGCTAATCTGTACGTTACAAACTTATAAATTTAGAAGCATGTGCATCTTGGGTGGTTTAGGGGGTTTGTACCATTTACAGCCTCTCAACCCTACATTGTTGATTCAGATCTAACCCATGTTGGTTGTGACTGAAAGTGTTGCCTTTTAATTGCCATTTGGGGAGCTTCGTGAAACAGGCGGTTGTTCTGTGTACTGTTTCCTATGCACAGGGCCCAGATCCTCAGATGTATTTATGTGCCTAACTCTCATTGATTTCAATGGGAGTTAGGTGACTAAATAGTATTGAGGATCTGGACCAGGTGTCCATATCACCATTACAATAGGCACTAACTGCAACCTCATTGGTAATTTTAGCAGAGCAGCCAAGGGAGAAAGGATCATGGAGACTGAATTATGCCCTTCCCCTAGGAGTAGTCCCTGCAATTCTGTGTGCGTATTTGGACAGCTTGGGGAAGTTTCTACTGACATTGTCCTTGCTATAATAAGTTCTCTGGGTAATTAGAGGACTTTAGACTTGAGAGCTCTTATTCCAGCATCTTTCATAAGTTCATATAAAATTGAGAGGGCGTATTTTTGAGAACTGAACATAATATTTTCAAATATGGGCCCTAAATCTGCAAGCTGATCTGCTAGAGAAAATAAAACCATTGTGCCAGTGAAAAGCCTCATTGACTTCAGCGGCTCTATGTGAATATATGGAGCCATGTGTGCAAATCAGCTTGCAGAATCAGGCCTTAACCCTTTTTAAACCCACAGTTAAAATAACTGACTATTAAACAGAGGTTAAAACCCATCAGATTTGTTTCAGTACATTGTTGACATATTTTTTTTAAATATCCTGTGTGTGACCTTTATTAATCCAGGGATTTTTTTATTTCTTCACTTGACTGTTTGTTTTAAAAAAAAAAATTAAATGGCAGTTAACTGCAACTTTAACCCTTTGCAGCAGGTTCACTTTCAGTTCAACAAGATAATTGATCAGCAGGGGTAGAACAGGCAGGTGGGAATAGAGTGGAATTTGCCTGAAAGGAGAAAGGATTAAAGAAACCTGGGTGCATATGCTGAGCTGTAGTTCTTTTCCTGTTTATAACCTTGTGGCAGTGATGTGATTGGTATCTAATTGCTGCAGGGTTGGCTTTTTTTTTTAAAGCAAGTCCAGTAATTCATTTTCTAACAGTCTGGGTGGGATAATTAATTTTGCTGCAGTTGGATGTCTCTTCAGACACCAGTGGTAGATGTACATAAAATAGCCAACAAATAGGCTGCTATAAACCATGATGATTCATTATTTGGAAATAGTTGTGTCTTTCCCCTTATAACTCATTTGATCTAAATCCTGCAATATGTTACTCGCTTTCTGGACTGAACACTGAACTTAGACTTATGAGGTCTGGTTTCTATTCCCATCTCTGCCATTGGTTTGCTGGCTGACTTTGGGCAAGTCTCTTCCCCATGGCCGTGCCACAGTTTCCCCCTTCTGTATAGTGGGGATAATGATATTGACTTCCTTTGTAAAGTCTTTTGAGATCTACTGATGAAAAATGCTCTAAAAGAGTGAGGTAATATTATTACTATTTAAAATGTATACTGATACATTTTAAAGCAGCAATTAGCAATGTTTTGTTTTATTGCTATAAGATTTCTCATATTTGTGGAGTAATGACATTTGACATGTTATTCTTGTAACAATACTGGAAACACAGAGCCAGATCATGCCCTACATGGGCAAAACTCATACAAGTGCCAGGAAACTTTGGGAGTTGAATTTCAAAGCATTTCCTTGGAATTGTCCTTGTCAGAGGACTGGCATTGCTTCTCTCCCCTGGGCTGTCCTAATAGGTGAGTACCTCAAATTCTGTATGGGGAAAACACAGCTATGAGGGTATTGGGTGAGGGATGTGGGATTTATGCAGAACTTTAGATCCTGATTCTCTATGCTATTATATCACTTTTATGATAGTGTAACTCCATTGAAATCTCTTCCTTCGCACTTTTCCTCAGGCCCACACTTTCCCATGGCAGCACAGTTGGTGGCCAGTGATAGCTAGTTCCAAACACCCTCTCTTCAAAGGGCATCTAGTAGGAATGATTACTGCTCTTGGGAACAAATCCAGACCCTAGTGCCTGGCTGGGTTATGATCCCTATCATATACCTTGTAGATTGTACACTACTAATATGATAGTCACATACTGTAATGTAAAACATGTTTTGGGGATGCAATTAACACACAAAGTGACAACATATAAAATGCAACCCTGTTAATTGTAGGCTATGAATGCCATACATTTTTATGCTTCATAAACTAGATTCAAATTGACACATGAAACATACAGTGTACAAATATTGTTCTAGTTTGCAGTTTTAGGAAAGTAGCATACAAATTGTTTGTAAACTAAATTGGAATGTAAAATACATGGGACAAGTCAACAGGGATTGTTGCTAGAGGATAACACCCCCATCTCACTCCAACACCACCGAAGACTTGCATGTACTTGGCCTTCTGGTGTGGGGGTTGTGGCTGGGTAGAGAGCAGATGTAGCTGGAAGATGGTTGTTCTCCATGGCCTACTCCAAAACAGCTACCATTTAATGCTGGTCCTGGATTAGTATGTGACTACAAGGAATATCATAAGAATGGGGTTTCATATAGATATGGAGTTTGGAGTAGCCTTCGTGGAATGCTCTGCTGCTACTCACAGAGGGTGCTCCAGCCAGTCCATACAGCTAGAATAGCCCTTTGTAGTTTAGAGCAGCTTCAAGATTACTCTGAGTAAAGCAGGGATTAGACCAGCCTCTGTTGGCCCTAGGATCAGAAGATTATTAAGGGCCACCGTTGTTCCTCCTCCCACAGCCATTCTGGAGATATTTCTACCTCAGCTGAGGATCTAGCCCTTTGAGTCTTATTGTTCTTAAATAATTTTGTATTGATTTTGCAAAAAAAAAATTTAAAATTCTTTTATTTTGGTTTCTGTGCCATGCATTGCTTCAGAAAATAATATTTTAAAAATCAGATATTGATTTATATGTTTAGCTTCTCTTTGTTCTATAGAAAAGCAATAATTTCACTTAGTTATTATGATGGATAAAGCTTCAGAGATAATTAAATACACTAAATCCCTAAGGGAAAGTTTACTTCAGGTCTAAAGTATTCAGACTTTAAAGCCTTTGGAAAGTGTTAAAACCACTATCATTTCAATACTGGAACTTTTAAATATGTATATAATTTAGTGAACAGATGCAGTACATACCACTTTTAAATAAAAAGGGAAAAAAATCACTAGTCCAAGACTATTTTTTGACTAATTGTACACATTATGTAAACCTTTTAATAGAATCATCCTGGTTAAAAAAGACATCTGATTTAAGACACTATATGAAATTACATGTGGCAGCAGCCAGAGGCTAAGAATATTCTTCCTTCATACCGTTTGTGTTGCCAGATCAACACTGCTGCTCTAAGACTAGTTAAGAGACAGTAGTTATATAGGTTTCAGAGTAACAGCCGTGTTAGTCTGTATTCGCAAAAAGAAAAGGAGTACTTGTGGCACCTTAGAGACTAACCAATTTATTTGAGCATGAGCTTTCGTGAGCTACAGCTCACTTCATCAGATACATACCTTCTCTCCATTGCCAAAAACATTCTTTCCCTCTTCAAATAGGTGTTTTGTTGCTGTAGGGTTAGTATGGAGAGTTATTTGGACCTATCTCTTATTGGATGGTGAGTAGCTTGTGCTTTCAATGTTATCTGTATATTCACCATTATTCCTATTGGTGCAGCAGATTTGAAACATAGGATTATGAGTAAGGATAAAATTTCCCTCTCTAATCTGCATGGCAGATCCCTCTTGCATATTTTGCATTCATTCCAGGTATGGAACTTAATACTAGTTAATGAAATTATCATCTTTATTTTTCTTTTAAACATCCTATTGTGTTTTAATCATGAGATATTGAACCAAATTCTTCTCACTGATGTAATCCCATCGACTTGTGTATGCTAGTGAAATGAAAGTGGAATTTGGCCCATTGATTGTTGATTAGTGGCTTGTGAGGCATTCTCAATGCAAGGCAAATATGTTCATTGCTTAATTGCTTTTAAAGCAAAAATAGCCATTCCTTCAAATTTTGCTCAAAGCTCACCCAAAAAGACAAAAATTCATATACAAAACTTTTCATTAAAATTCACTTTTGTCCAGATCTACCATAGATACATAGAACTGAAATAATGTGAGGCAAGAGCATGTCCTGGTGTTCTATGTGCAGTGGAAGCCCTCTGTGCATGAATCTCACTTGCCTAGGAAGATCAGCCACCTCAGTGGCACCATTCCGTACTTCCTGAGGCCAAGCGCTCCCTGTGGGATCAGAATCCAGTCCACACAGGCTAAGGGGGCTGATCAGGCAGTGGTTGGACCCATAGATGCTGTAACTACAGGTGCTGGGAGTGCTGCTGCACCCTCTGGCTTGAAGTGGTTTCTATTATATACAGAGGTTACAGTCTGGTTCAGTGGCTGTCAGCACCCCTACTATAAAACTTGGTCCAGCACTCCTGGTTGGACCCAAACTTAGAGGGAACTAACTAAGGGCTGTGGATCAGCCACTGGGAGAAGAGGGGTTCAAAGGTAATATACAGCCAAAGCCTGTTTATCTTTTCCATAGCCTCCCTCTACAGTGGGTGAACCCCTCTGTCAGGCATATCAGGAACCTCCATGGCCAGTGGAAATAGTCAGAGTGGTTCCAGTGGAGCTGCACAACTAGGGAGTGGGTGGAGGGGGACTCAGAATTTAGGGGATCCATGATGCCTGTCTCATGGCTGATTGTGTAGGCAGGAACCGCTCCAATGGAATAGATTTAAGAGGAATTCACTGACAGGAAGCTTTAGCCCTCTCCTGTGAGTTTTATTGCATAATAAAAAGGTATAATGAAGGAGTGTTTAGGCTTTGGTTAACACTAAGCCACAAGCACTGGGCTGATATACTTCATAGCAAATGGCTAGTGGTGCTTGTTGGAAAAAGATTATAATATATTTTACCCCTAGAAATCTAATGAAACACTCAGTCTGAGGAGTTTATCAAGTCTTGATATTCTATTTGCACTTCAGAACGAGTGCAATGATAATTTATATTGCAGTAATACCAGAGACCCCAGTGTGATTGCTGCTGATCCAACCAAATACTAAAGGGAGTTTATAATCCAATTTAAGACACGATGCAACAGGTTGGTGTATCAAAAAATGAGAAGAACCCACGAGGGAGGACAAAGGGGCAACAGTGACAGAAATTGGAATGTGTGGCTATACAGATAGGCATTGTGCACAGTCATTTTAAGTTGACTGTTTAGTGATATGGCATAAGTAAACAAATATGTCAAGGTTCCTCCCCCACTCTGAACTCTAGGGTACAGATGTGGGGACCTGCATGAAAAACCTCCTAAGTTTATCTTTACCAGCTTAGGTCAAAACTTCCCCAAGGTACAAAATATTCCACCCTTTGTCCTTGGATTGGCCGCTACCACCACCAAACTGATACTGGTTACTGGGGAAGAGCTGTTTGGACGCGTCTTTCCCCCCAAAATACTTCCCAAAACCTTGCACCCCACTTCCTGGACAAGGTTTGGTAAAAAGCCTCACCAATTTGCCTAGGTGACTACAGACCCAGACCCTTGGATCTTAAGAACAATGAACAATCCTCCCAACACTTGCACCCCCCCTTTCCTGGGAAATGTTGGATAAAAAGCCTCACCAATTTGCATAGGTGACCACAGACCCAAACCCTTGGATCTGAGAACAATGAAAAAAGCATTCAGTTTTCTTACAAGAAGACTTTTAATAAAAATAGAAGTAAATAGAAATCCCCCCTGTAAAATCAGGATGGTAGATACCTTACAGGGTAATTAGATTCAAAAACATAGAGAACCCCTCTAGGCAAAACCTTAAGTTACAAAAAAGATACGCAGACAGAAATAGTTATTCTATTCAGCACAGTTCTTTTCTCAGCCATTTAAAGAAATCATAATCTAACACATACCTAGCTAGATTACTTACTAAAAGTTCTAAGACTCCATTCCTGGTCTATCCCCGGCAAAAACAGAATATAGACACACAGACCCTTTGTTTCTCTCCCTCCTCCCAGCTTTTGAAAGTATCTTGTCTCCTCATTGGTCATTTTGGTCAGGTGCCAGCGAGGTTACCTTTAGCTTCTTAACCCTTTACAGGTGAGAGGAGCTTTCCCCTGGCCAGGAGGGATTTCAAAGGGGTTTACCCTTCCCTTTATATTTATGACATGTGGCTATACAGATAGGCATTGTGCACAGTCATTTTAAGTTGACTGTTTAGTGATATGGCATAAGTAAACAAATATTCATATTGGTATCAGCAGTGGACTTAGGAGAATTATTAGGGTGCATTGACAATCAGAAACATTCTTATTGCCTGCTGACTCAATCGGGCAGTACATCAGAGTAAACATGCACATCGTTTGCAAGCTCAGTCTTCAATGTTTGTAAACAGAGCACCATGTTGCATGTAAGTCAGTGACGGTGCCATTGGGGAGTAAAGGCACCAAAAATATATATATATATCAGGATGGCCAAATTCTACCTTCAGATAGAATTGTTCAGCTCCTAGTGCAGTCAGTACAAGTTGCATGTGTATGCGAGGGTAGACACTGGCCTAGAGCCAGGAGACATTAATTACACCAGAGGTAATCATCCTCTATTGTGCCAAGAAATTAGGTCATCCTAATCCAAAACCTAGTTGCGTGCAGCAGTCTGGTGATGACAGGCAGACTGGTAAGGTGAAACAAAGCCGTTGGAGAAAGGTGTATATTAGGTCCCTTCCAGCCCTAGATTTCTATGATTATTGTAGTGCATCAAAAATAATAGGTAGCAGTTAGAGAGACCATTCTGATTAGGAGAACTTCTTAAAGGAAAGCTGGAACATCCCTATTCCTCTTTAATATCCAATCTTTGGATTGGAGTGAATTGCTCATGCCAGTGGATATTTTTACAGTTGAATATGGAAATAATTCTAAAGTAAGAGTCAGGATTCCCCACTTCCAAAAGCAATTCAAGTCTATTTATCTTCCTCCATTATTTACATCCTTTATCTTCTCCACAGTTACACACTATGCTACACTGCGTACACACTACAGTATGTACTTCTCTTTCAGTTTCAAGTTGCTTCTATACACCCCTCATACCTGAAATTTATTTTGACTAGAAAAGGGCCAGTCCACGAAGTCCATATTGAAATTTGAGTACAAATGTGAACTTTTCCTAAGTTTACAAAGCTGTGAATCCGGGGTTCCAGGTCCCTCTTGCATTTTGAGTTAAAACTAATGGGGGAACTGAGCTTCCAGCATCAAATTTTATCTGATGCAGTGGGAAGAACAAGAGACTGAGAGGATGAAGGGCAGAAGAGCAAAACTGTGCAGAGTTATCATAATAACCTAGCAATATAATAATCATAAAATCTGAAAGTAGAAATCCAAACCCCTCAGCCAGATTCAACAAGGTTTATGAAACTTTTGCCAAATTTGGGTCAAACTTTGAATAAGCCTAAGGCCACATTTCAAGAAAGCTTGGGTTGACTTAGCATTTCAGATGGTAACCATGCTAAACACAGAGCCAAATTCATCCCTGATGTATGTCTGTTGTATTTATTATTTCCATCTGTAAACAGCCCACTGCCTCCTTAGCACCCCCTTGTGATGTGGGGTGGCTCTGTGGAAACCAATTTCTGTTTTCCCCTTGTCAGAGCTTGTCAGTGACACCACAGATAGGCTTCTCTCTCTTCAAACACCCCTCCTTAGGGTTTTGGTTTACTAACATAAAAGTTCAGAACAAAACTAAAAATCTATCTGCAATGTTCAAATCAATTCCCTGCTTTAGCAGACCACTCCTAGCCCTTCCTGCCTGGAAATTCCTCTGGTGTCTCAGGGTCTATCCTGATTTAGCAAGCCATTCCCAGCTCTTCCTAGTTGGAACAACTGCCTTGGTGTCTCAGACCCTTTGCTTGAGGAGCCTTGTCACTCTCGGCAGTCTTTTCCTGGAACTGCTCCCTCAGGTGACTTCCCAGGCTTCTATTCTGCCTCGCACTCACAGCACTACCTCCCTAATAGGCCTAGTCCTGGTCAGGGTTAGTCTTATGACCTCCCCGGTCATGTGACCAAGATCATTTTCCCACCTGAAACGGTGAGTTGATCCTGTCACATTTAAGGCTGAGGCTCATCACCCTTAAGGGGCCAGCCAACCCATGACATCATCCAAAACCATGAGTCAGCCTGGCCAAGTAAATATCACTCCAGCGCCAACTAATGTTTTATTACAACGGTCAGTGAAAGCACATTAAAGGACACTGAGAAAACCATGAATCCTATCAACCTACTGCAGTCCCTAGATGTATAAACATATAAATAGTGTGATATTATTAAATAATATTTGCGTGACATTAGTGGTTCCCTTGTAGAAAAAGGCTGTCTTCTGCCTTTAAGTCAGAACCTGTATTAGGGTGATTGCAGATGGCAAACCCTGAAGACACACCAGAGCAGAAGCTTCAAAACCTTTTGAAAGCACATGCTCTCCCATTCTCCAGTGTTGCTTTGCTGGCCAGTGCAGAAGGAAGGGAAATGTGGGTGGCTTTCCACCACACCAGTTTGCTCCCAGTGAGATGCCACTGGAAAGTCAGTGCTAGAAAACCCCAATCCTCACACTCCAGGAGCTCAAGTGTATGGTTGCTATTTGTGCAGGTGCACAACCAAGGGTTTCTTTCAACTTCTCCCAAATATTTTGCCAAGACATAATAATGAGCTGAAAGAACACATTCTAAAATAAGAATCTAACTTTGTGCAGTTTTCTCATGCAGAGAGCAAATTTACATACTGAACATATTGATTCAGGAGGGGCCAATCCACTTTTTGTTTTTGACAGATAGTGTGTCTTTGACAGGAACTGGTCTCAGGCAGCCATTAACCATTTCAAAATGAACCTTCAAATCGCTGCTTGCATAGTTTTAGTTATGGTACAGTATGTCATATTATGCCAGCAGCCAAGGCAGTCTTTACAGAGTCTTTATCAGCAACCTAAGCCATAAGGGTAAGACATTTATGATTCTGTAAAAGGATCATATGAATCAGAAGATTTATTAGCTAAAGACCTAATTCAACCAATGTTAGTGTGGGAGACTTGGCATCTCTGTTTTATCTGCTTCTTGAATAAAATTCTGTATTTGTAAGTATAATGAAAAAAAACATTTTTTAAGATAAAAAGGGTTAATTTCTTTGCTCATTTCTCTTTCACAGACATGAAATATTTTCTGTAAGTCATAAATAACACATTTTAATAAACCAAGACTTTGATTACTGTATGTGGTCTGACTTGCATTGTAATTTTGCAGAGACTGTTTGACATTGTTCCAACATTCAGTTTCTGTTGTGCATATTAAAAGATCTACATATTTTAGGTATGTACAGGTCTTCATGGTCTACTAGTGAACAATGTTGTTGCTGAAAATCTATTTGACCTTGTAACAAAATAATTGACTTTTAACGGAAAGTGATTTTTTTAAACTAACTTCATTGTTTACATGATTTACCTTTAATTTATGTTCCCATACCATACAACCATTTTTCTCAAACTGCACTAGTTTTGTAGTTCAAACAAGGCTTCCATTTTACCCCTGAGCCAGGATCCCTGATTTTCTTTCAGCTGGGAGTGTGCAAGCCAAAAGTTTGGAATCAGTTCAAGGTCAAATTCAGTTCCTTGATGTTTAGTCTTGAATTTGAACTTCTGGAGAGAAACTTTTTATTATAACTTGAATTGACTAAAAACACTATCTGATATGACGGGGGTGATGGCATAAAGAGAGGAAGTTGGCTATCATGCTAACGTTGGCATTTATACCATTATTAGTGCTGGGCAGGGTTTGTTTCATTTTAGCCAGTTTGAACCATTACCATAGAGGCAGACACCAATGTGTCCCTCTTTAATTTACTTTCTTTGATGCTGATTATTAGAACAGAAAACTTATAACAAACTTTTTAAAGGGTGTCACGCAATTTGAATTGTATTCATTATTTGTGATTCCCCTTAAAATAATGGGCCAGATCTTCAGCTGCTGAAAATTGGTATGATTCCAGTAACCTCAGCGGATCTATGCCAGATTACACCAGCTGACAGTCTGGCCCAATGTATTTTGAATTTGAAAAACGTGGTTAACTTGAAAGTGAAAAACTAGCTACCTTCTTCTAGCTAGGAGTCCTGGCCAGTAGCCACTACCTATAGATATGTAAACTATTCTACATTGTTAAAAATGTTAGCAATCTAGTAGAGGACATGGCTAAGGGAATTGATAAGAGGCTACAGTCTTTCCCCTCTATGCCTGATTGGTAGTGATCAAAAATCATTACCATCTGACAGTTGCTCGCTGAAATGAATTAGTGGTTTCAGTCCACTTCCTTACTAACAGGTGTCTACATAACACAAGTCACTATCACAAATGGCGCTAATTGATACCTGTGTCAGCAATTTCAAAGAGCAGAAAGGTACACTGGACAATAAATTTTCTTTAAGATGTTGTCAGAGAAATTATTTTCTACCCCGTGCTATGAGATGACATGAACAGTTTCATTCACGTTACAGTCAATCTTTCTTTAGCTGGTTTGGAAATGCCCTCATAAAAAATTGGAGACACTTTTGTTTCTATAGTAAGCTGTCCTTTGCACCAATGAATATGATTGATGTGATCTTGTTTTCTTCCATATTTTCTCAAGTCAGGTTAGAGGGCTCTAAAGAGCACTACATTTTTCCAGAAAACTTGACATATTCAGTTTAGTATAATTACACCCCCAAAATTGTGTGGTGTTACCTAGGGAGATTGTGGATTCTCCAGCACTGGATGTTTTTAAGAACAGGTTAGACCAGGGATCTCGAACTCAAATGACCACGAGGGCCACATGAGAACTAGTACATTGGCCCGAGGGCTGCATCACTAACACCCCACCACAGCTTCTCCCAGCCCCACCCCCACTCCACCCCTTCCATGAGGCCCCGCCCCTGCCCTGCCCTCATTCCAACCCCTTCCCAAAGTCCCACCCCAACTCCGCCCCCTCCCTGGCCTTATTTCAACCCCTTCCCCAAATCCCCGCCTCTTCTCCACCTCTTCCCCTGAGCGCATGACTCCACGCTCCTCCTCCGTCCCTCCTGGAAAGCGCTAAGAACCGCCAAACAGCTGTTTGGTGGCAGGAAGCGCCTGGAGGTAGGCAGAGAAGTGGGGACGTGGTGTGCTGGGGGGGGGAGCGGCAGGTGAGGGGAGCTTGGCGGCCACAGGAAATAACTCAGGGGAGGGGGGTAGGATGGGGTGGGGAGGGGCACAGGGAGCTTGGGGGGCCACAGCAAATAACTCCGTGGGCCGTGTGTTTGAGACTGCTGGGTTAGACGAACACTTGTCAGGAATCATATAGGTAATACTTAGTCCTGCCTCAGTTCAAGGGATTGGAGTACATGCCCTTTTGAGGGCCTTTCCAGTCCTACATTTTATGATTCTGTGTTTCATTTTCAGGACCCCAGACTGGCACTTAGAAAGTCCACATGAGTGCCATTGAAAGTTCCTTGCTGAACTGGATAAAGCTCTAACCGGTGACCTGACCTAACCCCATAAAACTTGCATTGCTTTGTTAGGAATGCATATACGATGGTGCCCCCCCCATAAGGCTTTATGGAAATATCCTTATGAATGTATATATGACATAACTGGAATATGTTTTATGCTACATATGCCATGTAACACATCTCTGTAAAGGATATGATCTACTGAATCTATTCATCCTATTTGTATGCATGTGTCATTATTGTATTTGAAGTTGTGAATATTGGCTGTATACCTGTTTGATTTTAAATAACCTTAGGAAGCCATTTGGTCAGCTTCTTTAGAAAGGAATTTGAAAGTTAAGTGCCCAATCAAGAAGCACTTAACGCACAATGGATCTTGGAAGGCTCCAGTCCACATAAGAAGTCTATATGAGGACGTTCAAGGTAGCATGTGGACAATGGCTGCTTCCTGTAAAAACTGAGTCATGTGTGCACATGTGTCTTGCCCAGGTGACTCCAAAACTCCATCTTGGAGCTGGACTTTGCATAGGAGAGAGGAGGGGGTCTCTACCCACAAGAGAGAGTCTATTTAAGCCCGTGGGCGACCCCTCCATTTTGTCTTCAGCTGGCTCAAGAGAGCCTCTCCACCCCTCAAGGATACCTGAAAGAAGTTGGAACAAAGGACAGTATCTTCAGGGGGCATGAGTGATTGCTGGACCCAGACTAGGAGGAGTCTGCTCTGTAAAAGGAAGCTTACTGGAATTCCTCTGAGGGTGAGGTTTTTATCTGTGTTCAGTTTTCTTACTGTGTTAGACATAGACTAGTGTGTTCTATTTTATTTTGAGTGGTAATTCACTTTGTTCTGTCTGTTACTACTTGGAACCACTTAAATCCTACTTTCTGTATTTAATAATCACTTTTTACTTATTAATTAACCCAGAGTATGTACTAATACCTGGGAGGGAGGGGCAAACAGCTGTGCATACCTGTCTATCAGGTTATAGAGGGTGAAGAATTTATGAGTTTACCCGGTATAAGCTTTATACAGGGTAAAATGGATTTATTTGGGGTTTGAATCCCATTGGGAGTTGGGCATCTGAGTGTTAGACAGGAACACTTCTTAAGCTGCTTGCAGTTTAAGCCTACAGCTGTTAGAGGACGTGGTTCAGACCTGGGTCTGGGTTTGCAGCAGGCTAGCGGGTCTGGCTCAAGCCAGGCAGGGCACTGAAGTCCCAAGCTGGGAGGGCAGGGAAAACAGGGGGAGAAGTAGTCTTGGCACATCAGTTGGCAGCTCCAAGGGAGTTTCTGTGATCCAGCCTATCACAGCATACATAACCACTTTGGTATATATTACACATCTAGTGTTTGCTCCACCAGGAGCTAAGCAGCTGAGCAGGGCAGATGTCTTTATATGGATACCCTAGTAATTTGTATCACAAAGTCCTCAGATCCTGTAATAGCTATGACTAAGGCATTTGTTATTGTTGAGATTGGAACCATACTTTCCTGTCAGTGGAGTTGCATTGCTTAGATCTGACAGTTCATCTTTAAACTTTAATATTTATGGTTTACTTGATTTTTGGCTGAGCCACTTTTAGGACTGAGTAATTTTCCAAGGACTTTGTACATGGTGAACAATTAACAAAATTTGCTACCCATTCATTTGATTGATGTTTCACATGAAACAAATTCTTCAAGACAAAGCAACCTCCTGTTTTAGTTTTTACCTTTCTTTGAACTGCTGGTCTATTGGATAGTTTATATTTTTATAACAAATAGTATTATTGCTCCTTAATAGATGGCTTGCAGTGATTTGGGGCTTTTCTTTTTACTTGATGTATCTCTCTTATTTACTGACACTAGGAGTGAGCCAGGTGGTGTATAAATGTATAAGGAGAAACAGTGCTTGCTCTGAAGAGATTATTTTCAAAATTGGATAGACAGTTGAGATCAGCTATGCACAATACAGTGGATGAAGGAACATATTTGATCAGGTGGAGCTATTTGGAGTAGTGCTTCATGGATGAAGTGTGTTTTATGGATCAATTTGAATGAAGAATCAGAAATAATTTGGAGCATATTCCAAGCATAAATAGTGGCAGGGAAGAAGACATGAAGACAAGTAGGAAAAGGAAAAAGGAATATAAAAGTGGGTGTCTTGGGAAGATTATGAGTAGTAGGAAGGCAGAGAAGTAGGCAAGGCCACAGTCATGAAAGTGGAGGGTCAAATTCTCAGCTGATGTAAAATGGCAATTTACAACATCAGAGAATTTGTCTTGGGAAGCTTGAACTTCATGCAGAAGGCAAGAGGAAGTCAAAGGGATTCAAGCAGAGGAAAAATATGATCAGAGAAGAGAAGGTGATTTTAGCAGCAGCTAAACAGAGTGGAGGGGGAAGAGTCTTCAGCAGTCTATACCTTCCCTATACTATTCATTATGTAATATACTTTTAGCATGTGCCCTCTTTTATTGATTCCTTTCTAAGGTAAACAATCCCAGTCTTCTCAAACTCTCCTCATACGAGAGCTCTATGCCCTTAATCATTCGCATTGCCCTTCACTGAACCCCTCTAATTCTGCAATATCCTTTTTGAGATGGAATGGCCAATAATGTACACCTCCTTTCAGATAAGGCAGCACCATTGATTTGTATAAAGTCATTATGATATGCATTTTATTCTCCATCCCATTCCTTGTGCTTCCTAACAACTTCTTAGCTTGTTTGAGTGTGGACATAGATTGAGCAGAGGATTTCACTGAGCTATCTATAGTGTTGCCCAAGTCTCTTTCATGATATTGGGCATATTACACTGCGTTAGTAGGAGCATTACCAGCAGACTGAGGGAAGTGATTATATTCCCCTCTATTCAGTACTGGTGAGGCTACAGCTGGAGTATTGTGTCCGGTTTTGGGTCCCCCACTACAGAAAGGATGTGGACAAATTGGAGAGAGTCCAGCAGAGGGCAATGAAAATGATCAGGGGTCTGAGGCACATGACTTATGAGGAGAAGCTGAGGGAACTGGGCTTGTTTAGTCTGCAGAAGAGAAGAGTGAGCGGGGATTTGATAGCAGCCTTCAACTACCTGAAGGGGGGTTCCAAAGAGGATGGAGCTTGGCTATTCTCAGTGGTGGCAGATGACAGAACAAGAAGAAATGGTCTCAAATTGCAGTGGGGGAGGTCTAGGTTGGATATTAGGAAACACAGTTTCATTAGTAGGGTTGTGAAGCACTGGAATGGGTTATCTAGGGAGGTGGTGGAATCTCCATCCTTAGAGGTTTTTAAGGCCTGACTTAACAAAACCCTGGCTGGGATCATTTAGTTGGTGTTGGTCCTGCTTTGAGCAGGGGGTTGGACTAGATGACCTCTTGCGGTCTCTTCCAGTCCTAATCTTCTGTGATTCTCTGATTTGATACAGGTTTCAGAGTAACAGTTAGTCTGTATTCGTGTTAGTCTGTATTCGCAAAAAGAAAAGGAGTACTTGTGGCACCTTAGAGACTAACCAATTTATTTGAGCATGAGCTTTCGTGAGCTACAGCTCACTTCATCGGATGCATACCGTGGAAACTGCAGCAGACTTTATATATACACAGAGAATATGATACAGTTAATTTAGAACCTTGTAAAACGTATGAAAGGTTTAAAGTTTCCCCTCCAATGTGCAATGCTTTGCACGTATCAATGTTGAACTTAATTTGTCATTGTGTTTCCCATTCACCTGGCTTGTTTAGGTGTCTCTGAACTGCTTCAGAGCCTTCTGGCCTACCCAAATAATGCTGTACCAAGTACAAAAACTTGAGGCATCTCACCATTATCCTTTTGCCATGATGAATCATACTACTTGTTTCCTGATTTTGGTTGCTAAATTTTGAGGCATGATAATACTTTTTCTCTCGTCCCATGACTTAACTTTTTTCATACTTTCTTTTGCAGAACCTTGTCAAATCCTTTCAAAAGTCTAAATTTAATCAACCACTTCTCCTTTAACCACTATTTTATTGACACATTCAATGAATTCTAGGAGCGTAGTAAGACATGATTTCCCTTTGTAGATATCATGCTAGTTAGACCCTGTCATATCACGTTCTTTCAGGTGTTTTGTTCTAGTTTTAACTATTGTTTCAAACAATTTGCTAGGTACAGATGTAAGGTTTACTGGTCTATAACATTTGCTGCTTTCCAATCCTCTGGAACAGTCGCAATTTTTAATGAGAGAGAGAATATTTTTACCAGCCCAGCCATTTCATATTTAAGCTCCTTCAGAACTCTTGGATGTATGTTATCTGGGCTTGGTGAATTATTTCTTTTTAAATTATCAGGTCACTCCAGCATCTCTTCTTTTGACAACTCTGTCTGTGAAAATACCTCATTCTTATTATCAGAAAAGAGCAAGCCCAAGGTGGGTATCAACCTAACATCCTTGGTGGTGAAGATTGATCCAAAAAAAATAATCATATAGCTTCTCAGTAATGTCTTTATCTTCCTTAATTGCTCCCTTTATCTCCTGGTGATCCAGTGGACTCACTGATTCTTTCACTGGCTTCCTGCTTCTGATATGCTTAAATAATCCATTGTTTAATAACTTTACCTATTTCCTATTCAAAATCCATCTTGGTCTTTCCATTTTTCCTTATTCATATTGTCTGCTGTAATTTATGCTCCTTGTTTATTGGTTTCACCAGCATCAGATTTGTAAATTTTGAAGGATTTTGAGAGGCTCAAATAGCCTGTCTGGCAGGCACTGTAGCTCAGGAAAGACCTTACCCCCTGCACCACAAAGCCAGGCAGGGAAACTGCATCTAAAACCCTGTCAACAGGGCTACACCTGATGATTTAGTGGGATCAGCTGACTAGCAGCAGACTGCTGATTGGTCACTCCTTAGCATAAAGATTCCTGTTCCTGCCCCACCCTTGGTCCGAGCAACTAATTGTTAGTCTTATTGCTGACCAGTTCTCTGAGAACAGGCTCCTGCCTCTTTGCCTGGTTCCTCCTCCTTGTTCCTGTTACCTTGCCTCATTCCTACTCCTTCTCCCTCACTCCATTTAATGACTCTGGATGTGACCCTTGGTGTGGCTTCTGATTCTGGATGTGACCCTTGGTATGACTTCTGACTATGACCCTGACGCTGCTCTGGGCTCTGACCATTAGGTCAGACTGCCTACATTTGGGCACTGACGCTCTAACCTTGCCATTTAGAATTTTATTAATTTAATAATTGTTTATTATTTTATTTAAAACAAAGTAAAATTATATAATTACAGTTTTGATTTTATAATTACTTTAAAGTGTACAATGTTTTTAAAAGAACTAGTGTCAATATACTAAAACTGCAAAAGAATCTCCATTTTACCACAAGAGTTTGGTGTAATTAATAAAGGCTTTTTAGTCCACTGTCCAACAGAGTTCATTTTAAGATGTTTTCTCTTTATTGGCCCAAATTTCAAAACCTGATCTCCATTTGTGTGCATGCACTTCTCAAAGTAACACAATTTACAGGCACAAAACCCAGCTGGGCTGGTAATAGTGCTCACAAAAGTGCATGTGTTTCCACATGCATAGTTGTTTACAAACAAATAGGGGCAGGTTTCTGGCTCCTTTGAAAATGTGACCCACTATCTCTCTTGGTTTTATAAGCCTATATGAAATAAAAGTAACTACATTTCTCAGAAAACTGATACTGGAATATAAAACCTTCCACTGGGACATGGTTCAGATGCAAAACAAGGTCCAGAGAAGTTGAAAATGATTTCATCTAATAGCTCTTCAATTCACCTGGTTCTCCTGTCCACGCTGAACTAAGCTCTTGCTATAAAGCTGACTGGGAATAGCATGCAGAGGGCACCATTAAAAAATTTTCCTCCAGGACTGGGGCCAAGAATTGTATGAGAACTCATTGATTCATGGATTTGGCAAACAAGACTGACATAGGCATTCAACCATGGAGTTTATGTACACTCCTTGAAACATGCCAAATGGCCACGTACCATGCAACTCAAACTGTACCTGAGCTATTCTTATCAATTTTAATGTGCTTTTTTCTAGGAATGTAAAGAAACCCATAACAAATTGCTGTCAGGCATGTTTTCTACTATTATTGTAGGCAAGTATGAAAGAATAGTGCTCCCAATTTTACTTCATCCCAGTGATGAAGAAATACATGCATTTCCTCCCTATATGAACCTGTGGTATTACTGTCTTTGCTGTGGACACAAGGACCTTACAGTAGTTTAAAGGTTAACTTTTGATTTCAGTGGTTTTACTCCTGATTTTATTTTAGTGTAAGTGAGAACAGGAACAGGGCCATAGTGTTGATTTATTTACGGTGTCGTCTTTATGCAAATGTATCCCTCCAGGAGGGATATTCTAAGATCTAAGCCTCCAATGTCATTGAACTATGACATCATTAACTGTGAAAGCCAAATATAGACATTCTACAAACTGACCTGAAATGTAAATCTCTGTAATATTCCTCCTCCGTGTGATCTTTTATTTAAAATAAAACCTGGCCTAATAAATGTTCACCTCCCCCACTGCAGTCAGTTTTGTGTAATTTGAAAGCAATGATGCACAACTAATTGCTGCTGCATTGTGTTCAGTTATAGCAACAGTGAATGATTTCCAGAAGTTGATTATTCTAGGATGAATGATTTTCTAACATATAGTACACACAGGATTGCTGAACTGAACTGTAATTTACTTTTGCTACTACAACAGACAACTAGCCAAATGTTTTATATCTCAATGATGTATTTGACTATGGTGGTGGATTTCATTTCACACATTCCAGCGGCTACATTCTCTGATGTTCTTGACATTGCAGTCTTCATGCCCTCATGGTACGCACATTCACTAGGCTGCATGATTCCTAAGAACAAAGGCTAAAAATAATTTGTTTAATGCCTTTCCTTTAAAATTTGATCTATAATCCTCAAAGGGTCACTGAAAAAGAATTCATACACAATAGCAAGAGAGACAGGTTGGGCTTCTGTAGATGTAAAGTTTGTAGTCCTCTCCGCTGTAGAATATAAAAGAAATATAAACACCAAATTCATCCCTGGTATAACTCCATGGCAGCAAGGTAAGGTCAGCTGTTTTACGCAAGGAATGAAATTGGCTCCCACTGTTCAAACAAATTTAGGCATTACCATGCCAGCACATCCTATTTCAGGTATGTCAATAGGGTTCTCAAGCAGCAAGAGTCTAGAAGATGTTGATTTGTTTAACTGCTTCAAACACTTTTTAAAAAGTTCATAGATTATTTAATGCAAGCTACGGTAATACAAATTATAATATAGCAGGACTGATTTTTTTTTTACAGGTTTCTTTCTATCTGGCTTCGATTTTGTGTGTACAGCCAGGTACTTAGACATCTATCTGGTATTATTTGTGATGACAGTTAATTATGGGTCCAAAGCTATGCTCACAAAAATAGACTACTTTTCAAAGCCCAGCCCTATATGCTGAAATAAAGAGGAAATTTTTCAAAAGCACTAAAACCTATTTTCAGAACAGACTTAGGGCCAGTTTTCCAAAAGTATTTAGGCACCTATAGATGCAGTTAGGCACCTAGTGGAATTTAATATTATCTAGGTGAGTTAGGTGCTTAACTCCCATTTCAATGGGAGTTAGGCACCTAACTCACCTAAATGTTTTTGTAAACCCCACTCGGCACTTATCTGCATCTTTAGGTGCTAGATATCTTTGTAAATCTGGCCCTTACACATGAAGGAGTCTTGGTCTCATTGAAAGTCAATGGGACTTAGGCTCTTAAGTGACTTAGGTGCTTTTCAAAACTTCACCCAACGCCTATTGTTAACCAGTAGTCCGGTAACCTGCAGGGCCAACTCCCAAAGTCTTTCACGGTAAAACCCTCATTGAAGTCATTGGAGTTTTGCCCAAGTAAGGACTGCAGAGTCCAGTTTTATTTCATCAGCAGCCATAATGAGGTTATTTGTTAGTGTTCTGTGCTAAATGGTCTCTTATAACAAATCTTCACAATCTTTTACAGAAGAAAAAATGTTCTCATGTTAGATCTGTTCTTCAAAATTGTACACAGTGTTTACACCCAGGAAATTGCTTCATCTTTGGCAATTTCCTTTTCTTATTCCATTTCCAATTCCCATTATGAAACTCCCAGGCATGCAGAATGGCCCAGTAAATAGGTGGAGTAGGGCTAGAAAGGAGGAAATACCTGCCCTTTTGTACTTTTTACTCCCATTTAAAAAAAAGAAAAAGAAACATAGAAATAAAAAATGCGGGCAGTTAAAATAATTAGTGTTAAGAATAGCACTTGAGATGCTTTTTATTCATTGCTTCCACTTCACAGTTCTTAAGCAGATGTGAGTGGAGCCAAGATAATACTGTAATGTACATATACATATCACTTTCAGTGCAAGAACGTCAATACACTTTACAAATACTAGGCCCTGTAACTTCACTGTGAGTGGAGATGAGTAATATTACTCCCATTTTAGAGATGGGAAAACTAAGGTGTGGTCTACACTACAGACATAAGTACTGCCTCTTAGGTAGGTGGGTTAACTACGCAGAAGGGAGAGCTCTCTCCTGTCGGCGTGCAGCGTCTTCATTAAAGAGCTACCGTTGTGCATCTGCATTGGTGAAGCTGTGCCAATGTGGTATTTTAAGTGTAGATGTACCCTGCAACACGGAGATTAGTTCCTTCCTTTAGAGCACACACAAAGTTAGTCACAGTGCTGTGAATAGAACCCAGGCATCCTGATTCCCAGTCCTTGGTTGTATTCACACACTTCCTGTCTTGGATGTCAGATTAGCTGAGCAGTTTCACAAACAGTGGTAACCAGCCTCAGTAAAACCATGGTGAGCAGTATATTGGGCAAAATGTTGATATGTTACTTAGTCCTGACTTACGCAAAACTTTACTGAAGCCAGTTCTAATAACCATCCTCCTGCATTCCAAAAGGTGCTTTCCATCCAGTACCATTTGTGAAATGCTGTTACTATTGTGAATGTGATTTAAGTCAGTGGGAGTTTACCTAAGTAAAACCTGGGTAGTGGATGTCAGGATTTGGCCCTTCATTTGCTTAGACACAATGTTATTAATGTGACTGCCTGCAGCAACTGAGAAGGTGGCAACAAAGAGCATTGCTGCACAGGGAGGAGCAACACTTACCACAGGAGACAGGCAGTGGCATAGCAGTGCAGGAGCCAGAACAAACAAATGGGGATGGGGGGGAGGGGGAAGCTGATAGACACTTTTCTTTGATAACAAAACTGACTTAATAGAGGAGAGAATCAGTATGCTATGAATTACATTCATGCAGAAAGCAAGGAGCAGTTGCACTAATTTAATGCCATCACCGCCCACCTTTCTCATTCTCCCTAGCCTCTAGAAAAATTCACATACCATTTCTATTCCACTAGCTTACTTGTGTAAAAGATTGTTCATTTGCCACCATCCTTCGGGAATCCTAACTGTTTCTATTGACGTGTCTTTTGATACAGTGTTGCTGCAGAGTTTAACACCCATACAGGGCATACAGCTCTTTGGCTTGGTACAAGTAGAATGAGATATGATTGCAAATCCAAATGACCTAAAGGGAATTGGAACCCTTTTCCAGTCCATATCATCTTCACTGTGTTTCCTTTTCACTCTGCCCAGCAGCTTCACTTCCCCTCTTCCTGCAATCAGGAGGGTGTTTTCCCTTTGAGATCATTCATCAAATGTCATTAGTATTATGTACATTTTTTGGCCAGTTCCTTCTCTGTGAAGCTGGTGAAAAGCTGGAGTAATTCTGTTTCGGACCAATAAATTTGGCTCTATACCTGTGACAAAGAGATTGCTAATGATGTATTTAAAAAAAATTCAGCGGGCACGTTATCTGAGTGAAAGTCGCATAGGAGGAGGATCTGGGACATGGATGAATGGGGGAATACTGCCAGACAGGCAGCGAACACCCCCACCACCAAGTGACCACAGACAGATCCTTGCTTGAAGAGTTTCATTCATGGTCATAGCATGACTGGGAAACATATGGGATAGATGAATGGCAAATGAAAAGAATCAGGCACCTGAGAGAGCTAACTGAGAAGAGCATAATGGAACCCTAAAGTGGCATTTATGGACAGAATGGAGACTGTTTCAGAAGACACTCCTAGACACAGTTTAAAAGTACAATTATGACAGCAGTCATCTCTAATAACCCCCTTGATCAAATATATAATAACTCAGTGGCCAAAAACATATTTAAGATCTTTTGTGATCTCCCACCAGACTCCTCCTAATCCCATATGGTTTTGACCTGAATCTGCAAACATTTACAACCGGGTGTAGTGCTTACTACTATGAGTGATCCCATTGAAGTTATGGACTTCACTCTGAGTGCAGGGGGACCGCTCATAGCAGTAAGCGCTACTGTGAGTAGTAAGTATTTGCAGGATTGGGATCTTAATCTAATGGTTAAATTGACTTGGGGAAGTGACAGGTCCCATATTTTTTTCCCATTGCATAGCCAAGAAGCAGCGGGACTCCTTTAGAATGTCTGATTAAGGAATACATGTTCAGTGAAGTAATGGAACATTTAACAGGGTTTTTTGAACTATAGATAATATACTATACATTTTAATGTAAACATTTCCCATGCCTTGGGGGTACAGCTAAATGCCAGAACAATAGCATGATGTTATGGCTCAATTCAGTACCTCCAGATATAATAAATTATGCCTTCGGTAAGGGTATGTCTACATAGCAATCGGGAGGCATGATTACAACATGTGTATGCATACCTGAGCTAGCTCTCTAAAAGTAGCAGTGTAGCTATGGCAGCATGGGTGGTGACACAGGCTAGTTGCCCAAGTACAGTCCCAGTTGGGACCTTACTTATATACACAGGTTACTGGTGTTGCTCCAATGCAGAGTTAAAGTTGGTTGGATGTCTGAACTGTACAGCATTATAATTTTTTGTCTGGGAATCTATACATACGCGAGAGAGATAAGGCTGTGCAACTGATTCCCACAAGAACTACCCCAGACCTCATTACTTTTTGGTCTACTTGCAAAGCCCACTTTTTCAACTGGTCTTTTGAAATAGCATGCAGCAAATCAGCTCTTTAAAACTAAATTTTTAAAAATATGGGGGAATACATATGTGTATAATTTTCTTTCTGAGGTGAGAAATGAAATGGAATACCCATGGTGGATTGTATTCACTTTATCTTAAGAAGGTATGGCTCAGGAGTTTTTCTAACTTACAACAGGCTTGCATAGCTGCCTACGGGTTTACTCCACAGACTAGATTAGCCAGAGCACAATTACTCTGGCTGACCCTCATTCCTGCACCTGATTAACTTGCAGTCATCCTCCATCATGTCCTATTCTGGGGACTGTGCAGGAAGGCTGGTCCATGCCTATGCTGAGGGAATTCCACTGCCGAAGTGGCTGGAGTTGTGGAAGGGGGACAAAACCTTCTCTGCTGTGTGGTGTCTGAGTGGTGGCTGCTGTATTATAGGGCACAGAAACACCTTATGTTACTGGGGAACTACGGCTGGGGCTGGAACTTCTCCAGATCCTGGAAGCCCTAGTGGGTGCAGTACAGCTGGCTGCCCAGGATATTGCAACATTCCTTTGGGACCAGAGAGAAATGGGCACTACTTAGTACAGCCCTGAGTCTGCTTTCACCTGGGTCAGGGTCAGAAATAGCCTTTAATAGAGGAGACATGAAGCTGCCTTTGTCCTCCCATGGGTCCTGCACTGAACAGAGACTGGGCAAAAGTTCTATTTAAAATAATTGCATCATTATATATAAATTCTGGTAGTAATTTCCCTTTACCAGGAAGCCAATTCATGCTGACGAGAATTATTCCTTAGTGAAATTTGACCTGAATGTCTTGTCTGAGTTTTGGAGATGTGTTTTATGGGAGGCATGACTGTGTCCCCCTTTGGCTTCAACCAGTTTGCAGCCTCTCCCTTTCAATGTTACATGTTTTTATCCTCCCATAGCTTTTTGTAAAATTATTTATATATTTATTTAAACCCATTAGTACTGTCTGCCGCTTCAACCTCCTTTGGTCACTGGAAGCAAAGGCATATCACCACTGCCCAATCCATGAGGAGATAAGACATGAAAATGAAGGAAAAATAAAGAAACTAAGTAAACAAAAGTTAGTTTATGAAGCTTTCCCCACCCATCTCAAGGGGAGACTGCAGTACTGCATTCCTCCCCCGAGTGCTGCTTTGGGAGGCTATAAATCACTAGCACTCCTGGAACCAATCACAGGATTCCAAAATGGCATCCTCCTGCAGTAAGAAAACACTTCTGTGCTGCTGAATCCAGAGTTGACCCAGAGTTGACCCAGGGCATCAAGGAAACTCAAAAAGGAAGCTTACAAGAAGTGGAAATTTGGACAGATGACTAGGGACGAGTATAAAAATATTGCTAGAGCATGCAGGGCTGTAATCAGGAAGGCCAAGGCACTATTGGAGTTGCAGCTAGCAAGAGATGTGAAGGGTAACAAGAAGGGTTTCTACAGGTATGTTAGCAACAAGGAGGAGGTCAGGGAAAGTGTGGGACCCTTACTGAATGGGGGGGCAACATAGTGACAGATGATGTGAAAAAAGCTGAAGTACTCAATGCTTTTTTTGCCTTGGTCTTCACACACAAGGTCAGCTCCCAGACTGCTGTACTAGGCAGCACAGTATCAGGAGAAGGTGAGCAGCCCTCACTGGTGAAAGACCAGGTTAAGGACTATTTAGAAAAGCTGGACATGCACAAGTTCCTGGGTCCAGATCTAATGCACCCAAGGGTGCTGAGGGAGTTGGCTGATGTGATTGCAGAGCCATTGGCCATTATCTCTGAAAATTTGTGGCTATCGGGGGAGGTCCCAGACTATTGGAAAAAGGCAAATATAGTGCCCATATTTAAAAAAGAGAAGAAGACAACCTGGGAAACTACAGATGGGTCAGCCTCACTTCAGTCCCCCGCAAAATCATGGAGCAGGTCCTCAAGGAATCCATTTTGAAGCACTTGGAGGAGAGGAAGGTGATCAGGAACGGTCAACATGGATTCATCAAGGGCAAGTCATGCCTGACCAACCTGGTTGCCTTCTATGATGAGATAAGTGACTCTGTGGATATGGGGAAAGCAATGGATGTGATATATTTTGACTTTAGCAAAGCTTTTGATACGGTCTCCCACAGTATTCTTTCCAGCGAGTTAAAGAAGGATAAATGGACTATACGGTGGGTAGAAAGCTGGCTAGATCGTCGGGCTCAATGGGTAGTGATCAACGGCTCGATGTCTAGTTGGCAGCCAGTATCAAGCAGAGTGCTCCAGGGGTCAGTCCTGGGGCCAGTTTTGTTCAACTTCTTTATTAATGATCTAGAGAGAGTCCATCGGAGGGCAATGAAAATGACTTATGAGGAGAGGCTGAGGAAACTGGGGTTATTTAGTCTGCAGAAGAGAAGAGTGAGGGAGGATTTGATAGTAGCCTTCAACTACCTGAAGGAGGGTTCCAAAGAGGATGGAGCTAGGCTGTTCTCAGTAGTGGCAGATGACAGAACAAGAAGCAATGGTCTCAAGTTGCAGTGGGGGAGGTCTAAGTTGGATATTAGGAAATGCTATTTCACTAGGAGGGTGGTGAAGCACTGGAATGGGTTACCTAGGGAGATGGTGGAATCTCCATCCTTAGAGGTTTTTAAGGCCTGGCTTGACAAAGCCCTGGCTGGGATGATTTAGTTGGTGATGGTCCTGCTTCGAGCAGGGGATTGGACTAGATGATCTCCTGAGGTCCCTTCCAGCCCTAATATTCTATTATTCTATGAAATATTCCCCTGTGGTAAGAGAGTGCCTATTATTTCTATGAAGTGGTAGGAAAGAGAATGCAGAGGAGCAATATATCCTACAGCTGTCTTCTTTTCCCTTTCTGCCTTGGAGCTGTGCCTTGGATTTAAGGCAAGGGGTTTGACTTCCAAATGTTTTCCTGGATGTTAGAGGTTGCCCTGAGTCTGTTGGTTCCTCAGTGCTTTAACTTTTTCACAGTTCCATTACCCAGCACTTTTTGCCTGCCATAAGGTAAAACCACCTTTTAGTTGAATCTAAGTTTCGTGCCCCTTGGGTCTGTGGGGGCTGAGAATACTGTACAGTCACAGCTCACATTCTTTGTTAAACCACTGCAAGATTGACACCCCCACACATTCAAAATCATGCGTTTCTTTTTCAAACCATGAGGCTTTTACAACTAACGAATGTGGGGTTCTCTTTATTTGCCTTCTGGGTTTTGAGCCTGTAGGGGGTCACATTTTCCAGAATTTCTCTACACCTTTGAGTTCTGGGCAATGCACTGTCCTATTAATGAAATGAAAGTAGAGCCCTGCAACCTGACCCAAACCCAATGGGACCTGAGTACACATGTTGGATTCCAGTCAGAAGACAACCTGACCTCTGGCTTGGGTCACTTCAGGTTGCCTCTGATGACTTTCTCCTGCCCGTGGGGTTGGCATAGCAGCAGCTGTGTATCCTGGCACTGTGTATGCTGGCACCTCACTATGCGCTATGTGTGCTGTGGAGAGAATGTGCCAAATAGTCACAGTGCCTTTCACCCCACAGCATGCACACAGTGGAGCAGTGGGTGGCAGTTGGCAAGAGTGGGACATGCGTAGCCACTGCCATGCTGACCCCACAGGCAAGAGGCAGCAGCGGCATTGACTGAGCCCTGGGGGGAAGGGTTGGGGTCAGATCAGAAAACAATGGTACCCCCTCATGATGGGTGGGCTTTGGTCTGGTTCAGGATTAAAAATTAGGCCCAAACCAACCTGTAAATTAAAATTCAGATAATTACATAACTCCAGGGGCTGGAGCTTTAAGAAAAACAGCAAATATTGTCAGACTAATGATAAAATAGCTAGCAGCCCTGGCTAAATCTTTTTTATCTTAGCGTACATGAAGAGAGGTGTTGCATCTCCACATTGATCCTGCTTTTCCCTCAGTAATGGTTGTGGGTCTGTGATTTCTCCTATGTAGTTCTCAGTGGATATTTTGACAGTTAATAGTGCTCAAGGAATCAGTATGGGCTGTAGTGCTTTGATTTGACCTAATAGCTTTCTTTGACAGGGTAACAAACTTTGTGGATGGGGGAAGTGGTAGATGTGTGGTATATCTTGACCTTAGTAAGGCTTTTGATAGTGTCTCACATGACCTTCTCATACACAAACTAGGAAATGTAGCCTAGATGGAATTGCTATAAGGTGGGTGCATAACTGGTTGGAAAACTGTTCCCAGAGAGTAGTTATCAGTGGTTCACAGTCAAGCTGGAAGGGGATAATGGAGTGGGGTCCCACAGGGATCAGTCCTGGGTTCTGTTCTGTTCAATATCTTCATCAGTGATTAAGATAATGGCATAGAGAGTACACTTATAAAGATTTTGGACAATACAAAGCTGGGAGGGGTTGCAAGTGCTTTGGAGGATAAGATTAAAACTCAGAAATGATCTGGACAAACTGCAGAAATGGACAAAGGCAAATAGGATGAAATTCAATAAGGACAAATGCAAAGTACTCCACGTAGAAAGGAACAACCCATTGCACATATACAAAATGGGAAATGACTGTCTAGGAAAGAGTGCTGCAAAAAAGGGGTCTGGGGGTTATAGTGGATCAAAAGTTAAATGTGAGTCAATAGTGTAACACTATTCCAAAAAACCTAAACATCATTCTGGGATGTATTTAGCAGGAATCTTGTATGTAAGACATGAGAAGTAATTCTTCCATTCTACTCAGCACTGATAATGCCTCAGCTAGAGTATTGTATTCAGGAAAGATGCAGACAAATTGGAGAAAGTCCAGAGGAGAGCAACAAACATGATTAAAGGTCTAGAAAACATGACCTATGTGGAGGGATAGAAAAAATTGGGTTTGTTTTGTCTGGAGAAGAGAAAACCAAGGTCAGACACAATAGTTTTCAAGTACATAAATGGTTGTTCCAAGGAGGAGTGAAAAAATGTTCTCGTTAACCTCTGAGGATAGGACAATAAGCAATTAGCTTAAATTGCAACAAGGGAGGATTATGTTGGTGTGATGGGATGTAGCAGACCCTTTGAGGCCCCCTGCTGGCGGCTTCGTGGCCCTGACACACCCCACACTGGAAAAGGGCAGTGGAGAGGGTCCTTCAAGCTGCCTAGAATGGTTGTGTGGGACACTGCCAATTAGAAAGTGGCGGCAGGGAGCAGCCAATCAGGGCACATAATGCTAGTATAAGAAGAGCTGTGGGGCCAGTGTGAGTTCAGTTCCTTGTTGGAGCTGCTAGAGGAGCTGGCGGGCGGGCGAGCAGGTGGGGCTGCAGGACCTCAGACAGGGCAGTGCTGATAAAAGCCAGGGAGAATGATGAGGACCTCTGGGCTAGTTGCTGGGACTCCATCAGGACAAGGCCCTGAGGTAAGGGTGAAGATGGTATGGGGCCATGGGGAAGTGGCTCAGGGGATTAGAGGAGCAGCGTGGCTTAGATAAAGGGACATGGCAGATTGCTGCTATCTACAGGGTGCCTGGGCTGGGACCAGGAGTAGTGGGCGGGCCTGGGCACACCCCTCTCCCCCATTAACCACTGTGGGAAGTGACCTGGACTTTAAGGCACCCCAGAAGAGGAACTGAACCCTTTAGTGGCCCTGCAGAAGAGCTGGGGGCCTGAAATGCCCAGAGAGGGCAAGGACATTGCCTCCAGGGGGAAGCCCTAGAGTATGGCTCAACACCAGGGCTGAGACCATTGATAGACTATGGGACTAATTAAGGACCTAAGCTCAATGAGGGGTCAAGACAGAGACCATGCAGACCTGCACATACTTGACCAGTGGGTGCTTCTGAGAGGTGAGTGCACCCCACTACAGTTGAAGATTAGGGTAGTTAAGCACTGGAATAAGTTGCCTAGGGAAGTTGTGGAATCTCTATCATTGAAAGTTTTTAAGAACAGTTTAGACAAACACCTGTCAGAAATGGTTTAGTTATTACTTAGTCCTGCCTTGAGTGCAGGGGACTGGATTAGATGACCTACTGAAGTCCTTCCAGTCCTACACTTCTATGCTTTGCTATATATGCTTATGGAGTACAGTGCTTTGCTTGGTTTTCCAAGAGATAAAGCCATAAAATGGTTGGTCCTGAACTCTTCCCCATTTTTTTCTGTGTAAGACCCACCTGTTTCCTGCACTCAGACCTATGCTGCATGACTTTTGAGGAGAGTGGCAATTCTAAGGCCTTCTCTTCACTACTATAAAAAAATTCTCTACCTCTGGGTAACTAATTGAAATATGTGGGGCCAGGAAGGAATTTTACACCAGGTTAGATTGGCAGTGACCTTGTGTGTTTTTCACCATTCTCTGCAGTGTGTGGGGGCAGGTCTCTTGCCAGGATGATCTGAGTATATTTCACCTAATCATTTCCCTGCCATTGCTTCAGGCACTGATGCACCCCATTCCCTCCTATTCTGCCAGTGCCACAGAGTAGTCTAGTATCCTGTGTACTACTTTGGTCTCATTTTGGTTGTTGGTTTAGTGTGCAAGTGCTGGGTGGTATTGGTGGCCTGTGCTATACAGGAGGTGAGACTCAGTGATCTAGCGGTCCGTTCTGGCCATAAATTCTATGACTCTATAACATGCATCAGCTATCCAGAGGTAAAAACACAGTGAAGACAAGTTGCTTTAGTTTTACTGCAAGCTAAACTAGGTGGGATAGAGTGCTGATCTCATCTAGTGTCTCATGGTAGAGACTGAAGTGCCTCATCTTCACTTTGTTTTTACCTCATGATAGCACATGTGTGGCGTTTTACCCCAAGGTAAAAAAGTAACCCTTATACCACAGGAAATAACTCCTGTAGCTTCCTTTACCTACTGCTGACTCTTCCATCCCTGCAGAGCAACCTTTTCCCTGAGATTAAGGGCTTTCTCCTCCCCTCTCCATCCCCAAATAAACATCTCCTACCTTGTTGCAGTGTTAATGCTAAACAAATCACCACAATGCTGTAAACATTGATTAGTACCATAATCTTTACTTTGATGTGCCAACACTGCCCATAATAAATTTGCTTTCTCCCCCCATCCCCCAAAGAAACAATATTGGCTCACGTAGACTATGATGTTAATATCTTGTGAGGCAAGAGTCTCCATGGTACTAGAACCTGGGATCAAGGGGGTTCTGGGCCACTGACACTGCCATATCACCACTGGAAGCTTAGACTAGGTATCCCCTGGAGGACTCTGTGAAGCTAGGCTCTGCAGGAAGCACTGCCCCGGAGGGACTGAGTGGCAGCCCATCAGGGTCCACTGACTTACTTATGCTGATATATAAACCAGGAAGCCATCGTGGGGAGCTGCCTGAGTGACAATGTAGATTGCATGCTTGCTTCTGCTCCAGACCTTGGTTTCCTGTAGACCCTAGACTCTGCTTCTGACCCTGGTTTGTCCCTGGCACTGCTATTTGCCTGCTGCCTGCAACTTGGTGCCTGACCCCAACCTCCTGTTATCCTGACCCTGCTACTCATATCCTGGCTGCAATTTAGTAGCTGACCAGTACACACAGGCAGCCCGTGGCCCACCACTGACAAGGAAGTTCAGCTGTTGTTCTGCATTAGCGATTCATGAGGCAAGTTTATCACACTTTGTATCCATTTTAGGTAGAGATTTCTTAAAGTCATCCTGACTTCCAATAATTATTTCCAGCATTTCTTTGATGGATTTTCCTGAGTCTGAGAGGCCTGTCAATTTCAGGAGTCAGGTTCTCCATTTTAGCTTTGTTTTTGAACACATTTCTTAGTTGCCAGGTTCTTCAACATAAAGGGCCACCAACTTGAGCAAAAACATCACAAAGGCTAGTTGTTTTGCAGAATCTTTAATTAGTCTCATTAGAGGCCTGATCAAAAGCCCACTGAGGTCACTTGCTGGGATTATCGGAGTATATCTCAATTAATTTCCTGACTTTGCACCTCAGTCCATCCTATTATGTGTCACATGCAAAGAATGGTGCAGTCTTCCGTGGGCTATAATATTTCGTCCTAATTTTGGTTGTTGGGATTAGTGTGCTGAAGCTGGGTGGTGGTGGTAGCTGTGATATTCAGGAAGTCAAACTAGATGCTCTGGTCACCCCTTCTGGCCTTAAACTCTATGAGGTCAATGGCAGTCTTTCCATTGACTTCAGTGGACTTTGGATGAGGCCCTGTGAAATCCTTTCTAGTGCCATCTTGCAGGAATGTTAGCCTTTATTCACCTCGTACTGATGTTTCCTTCTGTTTATGTTATTGTTTCATAATATTGGAGTTTGAGTGATTTATTGCCATACTAGAAATATAATGAATGTAATAGTCTTGATCCAAAGATACAAGACAGTACAGGTATTGAACTGTGTCGAATCTAGTCTAACCATCACTTTTCAATTTCTTGACTACAGGCTATGTAATAATACCTGGAATACAGTTTTCATACTCATAGTTCACGTGAGAAATTTAGCTATTTACTGCTGAATATGCCTTAAGCACTTTTACCCATCCATGCGTTCATTCTGGCAATAGCTTGTATATCCTTCCTTATTACCTTATTATTATTTTTATTATTTATTATTATTAATATTTTTGGTATAGTATAATCTGGAGGTCATTTTATTTGTTAGGTAACATCTTATCAATGTGCAGTCAAAGATACACCCAGAAATTGGACAGTCATAGCACATTCTGGCACTAATATATTATGTACAATGTCTTTAAAATCATTTATTGGAGGGAAAAGGTCTTTACGAACTCTTCCACAAGTTGATGTTAATATTTTGTTCAAAATATTTCTAAAGATGTTTTGTGTTTCCTAAACAAAATACTAATTTAGGCCCCAATCCTGCAAGCTGCTCTGTTCAAATGATCCCCAAAGGCTATTCAGTCTCCCACTTATTTCAGAGTGGCTCCATGCAGAGGAAAGGTTTCTCTTACGTGGAGCAGCTTGCAGTATCATGGCCTTAAAGAGCAGATGGGACAAAATCTGTACAAGGAAACTATTCCTGATAGGAGCCAAAAAAACAATGAGACACAAATCATTTAAGGGAAGCATTTAAAGTTTGTCAGTCATTCGAGGAGAGTGGAGAACAGAAAGGAAATAAAATTTTAAAAAGTGAGCCTCATGGGATTGGAGCCAAGTTAACAATATTTAATTTGTGCCTTAATGTTCAGTATCAAATAAAAACTGAGCAAGAGGGGGGGAAGAGAAATGCAGAAGAGTGTGAAACTGAAAGGGAGGGAAGTAGGAGAGGCAACAGGCAGAGTGAAAGAAGGAAGGGAGACCAAGTGAGACCTATTCTGGGTGATGGAGACCTACAAAAAGTGTGATTAAAGGGGCAGGAATTTGGTGTGAAAATATTTTCTGGTGTTTAACAGTCTAATTTTTGAGGGGTGTACAGGATTTACATAATAGTGAATCAAATCAAAATATTATTAGTAACAGATCAGTGAAATGTAATTGTAACTAAAATGCAAGACTGGGACCCAGAGATGGGTTTTGTTCACGGATGTGCCACTGGCCTGATGAATGACCTTGGGCAAGTCATTTCACCTCTTTATGCTGTGGTTTCCCCATAATTATATTGGGGGGTGCCTTATAAAGCACTTTGAGATATTGATGAAAAGCGCAAGATAAGAGTTACATATGATTATGTTTGACACCAGATGGTGCAAGAATGTAGGCCTGTAGATTTCAGCTAAACCTGTTGAACAAGAGATAGAAGATGGGGGTATACATTTAAGTTAGTGCAGTGCCTATTAAAGATTTTACAAATGTTTGCAACTTCTGATGTGATTTTTAATCGGTTTACAGATTTTTGTATTTGTTGTCAAAGCGCATTAAACTTGATGTATAAAAATGAAAGATCTGGCTTTATCTCATAGTATGATCAAAAGACTGGGATGGGAAGAGCAGTTTCAACTCACACTTCTGAAAATGTTTCTTCACTTCTTGACCACTTATATTGGTTACAAATGTTGTTTATGTAGTTCTCCTTTGCCTTCCATCTGGGTGGTCTAGTGGTGGTGACAGCATGCTTCCAGTAATGAGCGTGCTGATCTGGTTGTATCTTTGTACTGATGCCTCTGATAACTGCTTTGTAGTCCCAATTCAATAAGGTACTTATTTACATTTTTAAAGTTAGGCACATGTTCAAATACCTTGCAGAACTGGGCAATTCTTGTTAGGCTCTTATGTAGCTGTGGTGTAAGATTTCTTCAACAGTCTCGAGAAAGCTTATTGAAAATGTTCAAGCTTTATTAAGACTTTACAGCTACAAAGAGGATGAGAGTAATATCAAGGCAATAGCTTAGTTTTTTATTAAGTGTCAACACTGTAATTCCATTGGCATATTCAGAAGAGTTGAGCAAAACATCTGCATTCACAACTCCGCTTGCTTTGCATTTCATAAGCACCCACAAAACCGAGTGAGGGTGTCCTGCAGGTGTCCTTTTCAGCTTGGGCGGAAGTACATGTTGTGAAGAGTTCCCCCCAGGGTGCCACCTGGAACTGGGGTACCACTGAGCCCTCTGACCCACTAGCATGAGCTCCCTCTCACACTGTGCTGCTGTGACAAGTTGCAAAGCCCTCCAAGCAGTACTCTCCTGCCCAGGTCAAATCTGGCCAGTATATGGGTTTAACACCCAGTCTGCCTCTCCCTCAATGTGAAGAGGCCCATGCACACTTGTGGTAACCAAGCTGAGATTTTCCCCAGACACCTTAGTCAAATGCACACTAGTTTGCATTAAAACATAAAATAAGTTTATTAACTACAAAAGGATAGTTTTTTTTAAAGTGATTATAAGTGATAGCAAACAGATCAAAGCAGATTACCTAGTAAATAAACAAAACTGCAAACCGAGCTTAACATACCAGATAGGTAGGATATAAATTAGCAATTCTCACCCTGAGGGCCTGTCTACACTTAACTCTGGAGCGATCGATTTAGCGGGGGTCAATTTATAACATTTAGTGAAGACACGATAAATCTAGCTGAAATTGCGTAACTTAGACCGACTTAGCTCCCCGCCCCTCAGTGTAGACCAGGCCTGAGTGATAAATAGGCTGGCAGATTCATAAGGCACAAGCTGCCTTAGCTTCGCAGCTTGGGTTTCCCAGACTTTCATAAACTGGCTAGAAATCCCTTTTGTCGTGGGACCATCACTTCCTCCCTGTTCAGTCTTTATTCCTCAGATGTTTCCAGGTGTGGTGTTGTAGGGAGAAGGAGGTGTCATCCCCTTCCCCCCCCACCATGTCATTTTTCTCCTTTTATGTCTTCTTCCCACTTGCTGGAAAGCTCTTGCTGGGACCTGGGTCAAATAGTTCCCATTCTGTAGTGCTATCTCTGAGAGGTTTCTATTGTACACAGTTCCTGAGGTAATCCTTCTGCTTATGTGCATTTCCTCAATGAGCCATTAACATTGTTTGGCCTTTTTACTGTTGTATCTGAAAGGCTGCTTGTGGATGTTTTCAACCTCACATGTTTCAGTAACACATACACAGCCAAACTTCATAACTTCACATACAATTCAATGAGATATTAATGTCTAGCAGATCAAGATGTTTAGAATGATACCTCACAAGACAAACTTTGTACAAAACCTATCCTAATTACACAACAGTGGTGAATATTGGGGTGCCAGGGTGTCACACACATGTGCTAGCTTTGATAGAGCTAGCATATGTAATCACAGTGGCATGGGTGGCAGGATGGGATAACCACCTGAGTAAGTACTGAGGTTCCCAGATGGGATTGTACTCAGGGGGGGCTTGTTCGTCCCTCTACCTGTACAGCCCTGGCTACACTTCTGATTTTTAGCGCTCTAGCTCAGTCAGAGCTAGCATGTATACATCTAACTGAGCTAGAAATTACACCTCCAGCACTACTGTAGACATACTGTACATTTAGAGAGAAGTTGGCTGAAGTTCATAACACATTTAAGCAAATGTGGACTGAGCTATGGAGTTTTCAAGTCAAAATTCAGAAACTTACAGCGTTGATATAAAACCAGAACAGAATGGTAACTTTGGGTGAGTTTTGGTTTGAGATTTTGTTTCTATGGACCCAAAGTGCAAAGCAAAATTTGTGTGGGCACCAGAACACTTAGATTTCAAACGAAGTATTACATATGGACCCATATGAGGTCAAATGAGTGAGCTTTACAAAGCTCTAATACTGAGTCAAAGGGCCTGATATAGAAGACAGTGTAGATCCCAGAATAAATAATGACCTTTTTTAAGTAATCTGTGACATTTGGTCATAACTCTTCCTTTGAGTATAGCTTTACCTCCTACAAATTTTACTCATCCGTGATTGAGAGTAGAGTAGAGATAGTTTTTTAAAAAAGCTGTGTTGAAGTAAACAGCCCTGCAGGATCAACTTTCCTATATTTCAAAGCATGTTGTATATTATCTAAGTCTGCTGATGTTGAGAGATGCGCCTCTTCATGTGTCCAGATCTTAGTGCCAAACAATGAAAGAGAATCCTATAAAAGGACTGATGTTACATTTCTTGCGGGATTGGTTCTAACGTATCACCACTCCTTAAACAAAAGCCTCATAATCACTAGTGAAAAGAACTAAATAATTCATGATTGTTTGCATTCATTTTTATATTTTGCCCAATATGTTGAAGATTATTCATGTACAGAGACAGTTAATATATGGCATACAATGCCATGCAATATGAAAGGGCACAGGGAACATAAGTCAGAAGGAAGATATTGGTTTCCTTGCTTCTCCACCCCGTGTATTTGAAAAAATAGAAATGGCAATATAGAATATTCACCTGCTTCTCCTCCCCCCATTCCTCCTCAACTAGCATGATCTGTAACCTTTTAAAGCATAAGAGAGGTGACACTGAGTATTTCTCCATGACTAGCTCATGTAACTTGTCAGTGTCCCATTTGGAATTCAATACAAGGTACAATCTGAAATAGATCTCTAATATGAACACCCCAGTCTTCTAGTGAATGGATTCCTGGCCCTGTGTAGAGCCCTGTTGACTTCAGTGGAGCTCTGTGCAGCTGCAGAGGCCCGCCTATGTGGTCCTCAGAGCAGGATCATGGCCTCAGTTTGCAGCAGATCTAGAGGAGGCTTGGACCCAGCATAAGATCAGTGGAAAGTTTCCTCTTGAATTGAGTTATCTAATGCAAATGCTATTGCCATGGCAGCATTTAACATCTTTTAAGGTATGCTTAGGTTTTCTTTAAAACACCTTTCAGTCTATGGCTTGCTTTGTAAGAGACACCCTCCAATGGCTGTTTCCTGGTTAGATACTAAAATCCCTTCCCTGTCTTAAAATGCCTTAGTCTGTGGACCACTGAGTGTTAACAGACCACCTGTTAAGGTATAATAGCTGCTGTCTGTTAAAACAGCATTGAAATTCTAGCACCATCTGAAGCAAATCTCAAATTAAAACTTGTTAAAATGTAGAGCCCAAAGGTGGACTCTTGGCCTCATTGGAGTCAATGGGAGTTCTGCCATTGACTTCACTGAGATCAAGATTTCACTTTAACGGTCTAATCCAGAAACCTTCATCTAGGGTAAACTTCCACAGATTTGAGTTTTGAGCGGAGGCTGTACCTGCCATCTTCACTCAATCCTTCAGTGAGAAATGGAGAAGATGACTTAGTAGTTCTCTTCCACTTCTAATTCCTTTTGAGTTCCAAGTGTTGGTTTCTATAAAACTCAGATTTAAAGATGATCCAAAAAAATAGAGGGGGAAATGATGTGCCCTTATTTGCTTCCTTATGTATAGAAAGCCATAGGAGGTTTTAATCCATCCCCTCCCTCCATCTCTTTTACAAATGAAAAAATAAACTTTTTTTATGTAAGAAATAGCAGGTCTTTCCTACCATTTTTGCAGGACAACACTCTGGATTAACTGAGAACTTTTCAGTATATGCTATCAAAGTAAGAATGTATAAAACTCTGTCTTAACGCTTATTTCAGCCTAATTCCTTAGAAACACTTAGGAGAAGCTGTCATTAGGTTTCAGACTTTCCTCTCTAAGTTAAAGGCTGAGAAAGCTCCCACTTAAGATCTCTAATAATCCAAAGATTCCTATAGCAAACACCGTGATCACAACCTTGTTGTTGATATTTCTGAGTCACACAGAAAACCAAAGGGCAAAATCAATACTGTAGAGACCACAGAAACAACTCCAACTCTAAAAACTGTGGACAAATAAAATAATTATTTGGTGATAGCTTAATTCGTAGAGCTGAGCAAAAATTCCTAATGAATGCGTTCAGTTAATTGTCACAATTTGGATTGTGATTGTGATTAGTTCTGTAAATCATGTTTCTATCCCTTGATTAGACTACCTGTGTATCTAACCAACTCATCATAATCTGAAATTTTTTCAATCGAATGTAGAACTCTAAATACCTCTTTGGTAAATATTTGTTCCTAAAATTTGCTTTTCATGTGTATTTGCATTAGTGAAGCTTGAAATGTTGAAGTGAATGCCCAAGTGTAAAAGGGTGTGCTGGCCCTTTATGGAGACTTAGGCACAGGTATAGCTGAGCCCATTTGTCAGCCTTCCAGGTTTGAGCTTGGGCCAGTTGTTGGGTCAGGTGATCAGATGTCATCAGATGATAGCCTGAGGGTGGTGCTGCTTACAAGAGAGCTCCTTCTCAGGGACACCTTCAGGCCTGAGGTGAGAGAGACCTGGATGAGTCTTTCTAAAGTGGATCAGGTTCTGGAGTGGAACTGGCTGCTCTCTCTTGCTTAGACGGAACTGGGGCCTACAGCCTTGATACAAAGGTGGTTGAAGGAGCCTGGTACAATGGGAGCTCAGAAGCCCTGAGGAAGGGTGTCCCTAGACAGAAGTAGCCAGAACAGGATAGGGTGGATGAGTGTAGAAGAGAGAGAGGGCTCATACTTTCTTAGGGCCTTATGCTGGGAGTTTCAGTGAGGATGGGAGGAAGTCTCACTTCTGTTGTCTTGCATCAACAGGGCAAATGGACTGCAGAGCACAGGAGGAAAAGGAAGTATAGTCCAGTGAAGGTGAAAACATTGTGTGGCCCTGTGATGGTGCACTCTGATGAATCTTGCCCTATTCTATGATAAGGTTCGTTGGGTGGTTGGTTGGTTCTGTTGGACTTTTCTTTACCCTTGGGAAGAGGGGGGTGGATTCTGTGGTTTGGCCAGAAAGCTAAATATTTAAGAAGTGCATTAGTTTGACCAATGTGTAGAAACCGAGGCAGCGGCAGGCTCTGACAACAAATTAAGTGAGACCTTGTTCACAACCCTTGGTGCAACATGATGAAATAAAAGGTTGCTTCAAATTCAAATGAAGGTTCAGGGACAACTTGCCCCACTTTCTGTAGCAGTTCAATTCCTTTTTCCTGTAAAAGTAAAACATGAAATTCCCTTGTTGTAGTCAGTAAGACAAAGGTATGAAGTGACTGCAACTTACTTTGGAATAGAGATTTGACAACTCCATATTTTGTTTCCATATTCTGGTTCCAAGGCTAATATTTTTCTCTTTTCATGAATCCTTCTTTCTTAAAGCAGGTAAATTCTCATTTTCAAACCATTCAGGGTAATTTTAAAATAACTTTTCTGTTCCATGTGCTCCTTGTTGCCTTTTTTCTACCATGGCTTGCTCCATGGAATTTGCCTGACTTGGAAGAGAGAAGGGAATGACTCCACTCACCATCCCAGCAATTCTTAAAAGAAGAAATTCTTTACTCTCTAAGGCCATGGCTACACTTGCAGATGTAGAGCGCTGTGAATTAAACCAGCCCTCGGAGACTGAAGCAGGGAAAGCGCTGCAGTGTGTTCACACTGTCAACTGCAAGCGCACTGGCGTGGCCACATTTGCGGCACTTGAAGTGGTATTGGGAGCGGTGCATTATGGGCAGCTATCCCACAGAGCACCTCTTCCCATTCTGGCGCTGTGGCTTGTGGGAAAGGGGGTGTGGGGCATTCTGGGTCTTGACTCAACGCGCCAATGCCAACTTGTCACAGATCCCATTCGAAAGGAACTTTAGAATGGGAGCACCCAAAGATAATGATGATAAAATTTGGCCACCATTTTTTTGCTACGTGAAAATTGCTGCTTCCTCTTTAAATAACATGTATTCTGGGAAGGCCAGACCAGTACAGAGGCTGTGCATTTGCTTTGTGTTTTATACCTCTGGTGATAATTAGAGAGACGGTTCTTTTTATTCCCTCACTTTGTAGTCTCTCAGGCTGACCACTCAGGTGCTGGAGGTGCAGGGGTCAGCTCAGTAATTTTAAAATATTTCCCAAATCTTTTGTGAGAGAAAACTAAGCCACAAGATTTGGCTGAGAACGTGTACCTGCAATATAAACCTTCTACTAAAGAGTGAGGGAAAAGCCTTCTGTGAAAGTTTCCATTGCATGGTGCTGTGTAAAAGTAGTGCTCCATCTAAATAATCTCAAGCCTCTAAAGTGTGAAATTTGCCTACATGTCTGCGCATAGACCAGAAAACCCAGTCAGGTGGGGTATCTGATGGCAAAACTTGCATAGACTTCAGCAGGAGTGGGATTGGGCCCCTAGTGGAGGTTTCAGAAGTAGGCATACTGTGTATGATATATTTATTGGATGAGAAATATATATTTCCCCTCTCTTCTCCTCAGTCTGCAGATTGGTGGGGTGGGCGTTCAACTGCATCTTCAGCACCCTCTCAGGCCCTGTGCAGGCACATCTCCATGTTGGGAGTCCATGCATTGGTAGTGAGAGGAGACTGCACAGGCTTAGGGGAGGAGTATGCAAGCTCAAGGTGGGGGTTTGATCCTGCAAGGGACTGAATGCCATCAGTTCCCATTGACTTCACTGGGAGTTGAGTGCACTTCACAAGTTGGAACTCAGTGAAAACAAACATACAGAACAATTAAAATGCCATGTGGTGGGTGGGGATGCAAAGCAGAGAAATATTTTTGTCAGAATCCTAGTACCTGGTGTTAGGACAAGATGCAATGTAAAGAGAATAGCTTGGGTAAGATCTTCAAAATCCCTTAGAAAGCTTTGAAAATTTCAGTCTGTACCTGTATGGGGCCACAGCCCACTGGAATCCTCCCACACAGTGCCTAATTTTTGTGAACGATACTGTCAGTTAAACAAGTTTCTTGCTATCCACAGATCCTTGAGAAATCAGATATACACAAAGAACAACTGGCTTAATATTATTATGTCAGCTAAGACCCCAGCTAAGAGTGAGGGCTCCAGTTGGATAGACACTGTCCCTGCCCAGAGAGCTTAGGGAGAGGTTTGGAAAAAGGGCCTAAGGGAATTAGGAGCAAAAGTCAATGGGACTTGTGCTTCCAAATAACTTTGACAATTCTTAAAATCTCTTCCTTAGTTTATCTACCTAAGGTACTTAGTATCTGAGCACTTCACCATCTTTAATGCATTTATTTTCTCACCTCACCTACTATCTCCCTTTTTACAGAGAGGAACTTGAAGCACAGATCCTCGAAGGTATTTAGGCACCAGAGACTGACACACCCAGGATCACAGAGGGAGTGTGTGGTGAAGCAGAGACTTGAACCCAGGTCTCCCAAGACCCAGGCTACCACCCTTTTCCTTGTCCTGTCCTTCATCTCTTAATAAACAGGACAGACAAGGGATGGGGCATGGAGAGAAATGATCTGCCCAAGGTGTCACAGTAGGTCGGTGGCAGAGCCAGGAATAGACCTCAGGTCTCCTGACTCCAAGTCCAGTGTCCTATTCACACTAATTCCCCAAACAATTATGAGATATTAACTATTGATTCTGTAATGGGTAACTAATTGATGTTACAGTACTAATACCTCTAAAATGCATACCTGACCTTATTGTTTATAACAGATAAACCTGCTAATGGTCAATAAATACCTGGGAGCCAGCACTTGGGCACCTGTCACCTTCTTGTCCAAGTTAGAAAAGCTTTTCTCTAGTGCTTGTCAGGGAATATCAGTGGGGAGTGGTGTCCATTGTAGGAATCAGGAATAGATTTTTTTAAGGTAGACAATTTAATTTCAAATCTGGAGCAGATAAGGTTTGTTTTAATATACAGTAAGCCACCAAGGCAACTGTTTCCTATCCCTGGTTCGTTGCAAGTGGATTTGAATCAATGCTATTTTCAGTCTCTTCCCTCCTGCCCATCTCATGAGGTGGCATTAACAGTTGCTAAACACATGTTTTGCTTTGTCTGTATGTATGTTTTTAAGGTGGGTATGCTCCATATACTCTCTCTCCTCAACCCTGAGAGAGCCTTTTGTTCAACAGCATGTAGTCCAAGTTTTTAGTTTCATAGAATTGTAAATAAAGAAGAGAGTTTTATTATAAACATTTATAATATGGTTTCCTTCTCATTCAAAACTGTTTGGCATTTATATTTTTATTAAAACATGTTAAAGGGCTTCTATTATTAAATAATGCTTGAGGGAACCAATGAGGGGGAAGAAATTTGGCATAAATCCCAGTGCAATTCAGAGACAGAGGACTGAGGATGCTAACTACCCTATAAAATGACAGTAATTAAAATTAATGAAAAATCACTGCATAACACCTACCACTTGACATATTTCCCCAGGTGATTAGATTCTTTGCAGAATCCTAGAGAGACCCATGACACTAAGCTTTGAAGCTTCCCCACCCCTCAGCTTCACCTCTGCTTTAAAATGCACTCATAGCTGAACAAATATTCCAAAGGAAGGTTCATTAACTGAAAATACTCCTAGTTCTCTAATCTGTAATATGGTGGGGCTCATAGCTAGCTTAGCTGGATAGTAGCAGCACAATACGACAGATCAGAGTTCCAGGCCTCTCATGGTTCCTACCTGCAAGGTGAAAAGCACTACTGAGATAGCGAGCTCCGCATCTGACAGGGGGATGAAAGCCTTTGTCTGATTCAGGAATAGAACTAATTTACTCCAGAGGCTGTAGCCAGCTGTTCCTCTTCTACAGGGAGATTCACCTGTATGGCCTGTGAGGGAGGGTTTATTCGTTCTGAGAAGGTGGGTGAATACAGAACTGCTCTAAAATTGCACACAACCTTCATTCTATTGTAATTCTTCTAAATGTACAGAATATATTAAGGAGACCCATACAAAAACACATTTTAATACAGGTGCAAATAAACAATAATCCTTATCCCAGGGCTGCTTTCTGGTCCATGCTGTCCTAGCGTTTTTGTGGCAGAATCTTTTGATAGTCACATGGATTAGATGACATGCAAATGAGACGCACTTTTTGTGTAAGGGTTGGGAAATGCATCAACAGAGAAGTGTCTGAGGAACCATAGAGTATGGTCTGGAGCATTATTCCAAAGGTGTGTGGTCTGTGGATGAATCCTGTCACTTTCTTTTTTTTTTTTTTTTTTTTAAATGCTGTTGCTAATTTTGACCATGTCACTCAAGGCCAGCATTACAATCCTGCAGTGAAGCACAGTCAAATATTTGTCAGTCAAACCAACTGTTAGGCTTGCTTTCTTCTTTATAGTATGTACACAGATTCTCTCTGGTTTCATTTAAATCTCACAATCATATTTCAGATGTAGCTTGCTATAAAAATGTTGCTTTGATTAAGTGGGAAAATAACATCACTATGGGCAAACCAAACAAGGCGTCATGATATCTAGTGATCACCCTCCCGAACCCTGTGATGGCCTGTTTGGGATAAGATGGATTGAATTAGGCTTCTTAGAAACATACATACAGTATGTGGTTCAGGATATAGATTTGAATTGTTAAGTTATACTTGAAGAGTGATAGCATGAAATAAATGAATTACAAATCCAGATTGCCAGGTTATGGGGCCGGTCCCAGCTTGCTTGAAGTCAGTGGTCCTACACACGAGTTGAATGAGCTACACTGGGTTCAGTGTTGCTCAGGTCATTCAGTTAAGAGGTGTGGAACTTTCAAGGTCCTAAAAGTGTTCTGTTTACATAGTACTTGGAAATGAGGGAGTTAGAACTCTTCCATGCAGTAAGGGTAGGGAAAATTTCCCTCCCTCAAGATCTTAGTTTTCAGGATTGGAAGAACAATACCTGAAACTCCCCTTGTTTGAGGGACTGTATTACACTCTTGCAGTGGAGATGGACTCAGTGATCTGCTGTGACTTCTCCCTCTTTTCTGTAAGCCTAAAGTCCACAGTCATGGCTATGTTTGTACTGGTTCAGGGAGCCTAGCCATGAAGGAATTTGCTGTGATCAGTCTTGTCACTTGACTTTTATACCCAGAGCTGAGGTCTGGCAAGTGATGTGAGCAGGAATTCTTCAGTTCCCAATCTGAAAGCAGGGAACATTGTCATTGATTATTTAGTTTTGCTTGATAGTTGGTGTTGATAGTGTAAAAATGAAAGGCCAGCAAATTATTAAAATGTTTTTTGTGTGAGCCAGCCATATTTTTATTTTGCATCACAAAGGGCTGGCTAACGTCTTGTGCAGATCTGAAGGAAGAAAATGTTGCTTGAAAATACAATGTGGTCATTGTGTCATCTAGATAATTCCATGAGCACTGGCCTATTAAGGAGCCTTTATTTCTTCAAAGGGTGATCAGGTATCTTCAGTCCACAACCTTCCTGCACCAACTTCCAAGGTTATGAATTCATTACAGGAAGATGGTAGGCAACCCAGTCCTCTTACTCCCCAAAATATAAAAACACACACACAACATACCTGGGAGCAAAACCTTGTGGCAAGGGTTTAGCTTCAATCACTAGGATTGTGTTGGTGTAGCTGAGAACAGAGTTTGACCCTTGTGACGGGTTCCCCCGGGGTGCCACTTGGAACAGGGGTACCACTGAGCCTACCTGACTCACCAGCCTGGGCTCCCTTTCACACTGTGATGCTGTGATAAGTTGCCACGATCTCCAATCTTGCTCTTTCACCAGCATACACACAGATAGGGACACGCCCAGTTGCAGCTTCACACAGATACTGAGATCAGCTCTGTATGGGAAGGCTCCGCTAAGGCTTCCCAGCTGCTAAGGCATGCATCTCCCTCTGGAGTGTAAACCCAAAATTATACCGTCTTGCATTGCACAGGGAACTGTACAGCATATGCTCATAAAATTCACCCTCTCCCACAATGTGGAGAGAGGGATGCAACAGCTTTCTGCTCAGAGTTATAATTTCCACACACTGGTTTTAGATAAAACAAAAGCAAATTTATTAAGTACAAAAGGATAAATTTTTTAAAGTGATTTATACATGATGGAAAACAGATCAAAGCAGATTACCTTTTAAATAAACAAAACCACAAACTGAGCTTAGCACACTAGATAGGTAGGATATGAGTTAGCAAATTCTCACTCTGAGTGATAAACAGGCTGGCAGATTCTTAAGGCACAAGCTGCCTTGGCTCTGCATCTTGGGTTTTCCAGGTTTTCATGCTAAGAATCCCTCTATCCTGGGACCATCACTTCCCACAGTTCAGTCCTTGCCTCTCAGGTGTTTCCATGTGTGTTTTTTGTAGGGAGAGTGAGATACCATCATGATGTCATTGTCCCTTTTTATATTTTCTTTTCACTTGCTGGTAAGCTCTTTCGTTGTGACCTCGGTCAAATAGTTCCCATTGTGTAGTACTATCTCTGAGAGGTTTCTATTGTACACAGTTCCTGGGGTAATCCTTGTGGTTGTCTGCATTTCCTCGATGAGCCATTAGCATTGTTTGGCCTTTTTACTGTTGTACCTGAAAGGCTCCTTGTGGGTGTTTTCAACCTTACAACATGTTTCAGTAATACATATATAACTTCACATAAAATCCAACGAGATATTAATGTCTAGCAGATCAAGACTTTTAGAATGATACCTCACATGGCATACTTTGCACAAAACGTATCCTGGGGTGCCAAGGTGTGTCAACCCTTTCTTAACACTTTAGTTATTCATTCCTCTTGGATCAACATAACATTTAATATGTCTGTAAGCTCTGTGGGGCAGCAAACATCTTTTTGTTTCCTTTGATTATAGTACTTAGCACAGTAGGCACTACCCAATAGAAATAATTTAAAACCATTATAGAAATGCTAAGTGGTGTTGATATGCTGTGTTCCACCAGTTTTTCCAACTGCAATATGGGGGGAAAAAAGGGAATGAACTGATAACATGCTTATTGATTCATAACTGCAAATGTATCTTGTAAATATGATACACACCCTCTCATTCTCTTATTGTAAAGAGATCCTGGGTTCAGCATTTAGGCTAACACAGAATCTGAGCTGTACTCTACATGGAGTTTGGAGAGAGAAAAGTATGCATTCTGCCCTTGCTATATCTTATTCTGCATTCTGATGCAGTGTCTCAGATTGCAAACCAGTGACAGTGAAAATTCACCCAGCAAGCAGAAAAAACAGCAAAAAATGTATATCCTTGGGAAATATAAACTGACGAGATTCCCTTATGCTAAATGCATAGACACCATAAGGTTAGTGTCAATGTGGACAAGTTTCACTAGATTCAGAATACAGTCATTCAGCCAATTAAGAAATTATACAATTCAATTTTTTGTTAGAAGTTAAATTCCCTACCTAGCAAGCTAAAAATCTGCCTCTGAAGCTCAAGAACTGGAACTGAAGACTGGAACATCCTGGTATTAAATCTCTGAAGTAAATATTGATAACAAAAAAAGCATATTCCTACAGATTTAATAGTATATGTGTAGAAATCCCCCTGCCACGCTCCCCCCTTAATGAACATATTGCCAGTTTTATTTTCAGCCTGTAATTGCTGTTCCTAAGAAGGGTGTGTATGTTTAGTGCCTCTGGGCGACCTAAATATTTTCTTCTTGGCAACAGATCTTCACCATTCTGTCTGCATAACTACTATGTGTTTAATAATACTTGAACTTTGGACAAGATTCTGATGTCAGTTACATTAAAATAAATACTGGGTGAAATCGTGGCTCCAGTAAAATCTATGGCAGTTTTGCTGTTGCCTCCAATGAGGCCGGAATTTCATCGTTTTAGTGCCTCAGGGTCCTAGTCTTAGACTAGGACCTCACTGCACGAGGTGCTGTGCGAACACAAAACAAAAAGACAATCCATACTCATTAATGCAGAATGAAAGCCTTGTTATACTACTCTAACGTAAGAAGAATTTAACCAAACATACCCTAAAAGAAGTCAGTTAACGTCATCTTCGGTACTTGAGTTACATTTTCATACCATTGCTTATGATTTAAAATAAGAACTGATTCAATAATTAAAATATACCCTTAACAAACTAACTCACAAATATTTTTGCAAATAGAATCTGAGTTTAATTATGGTGATTTATGGGGTCATGTATTATTGAGGAGTACTTGTACAACTGTTGGCTATTCCTGAAAATGTTGATGAGTCTGCAATTTTTAGCATGAATGATTTTTCTGAAAATCTGTACCAAAAAGGGTAGTGTTCAATATTTGCTGTTCTCCATTAAAATGCTGTTTGTTGAGGCATGGTGCAGGGCTGATGTTATGTGCGTTGGGTAATCAACCACACAATATGAATAATGAATTACTTGTTCGTTCATTTAGTTTGTAAAAACTGAGCTCACTGACATCATTAGTATCTGTTGTGTAAATTATTTTAATTGACTTAAACCCTTCAAACTGTGCACATGACTATTCATGTATTCCTGCCACTGTTAACCTTATTTATTTGTGTTACTGAAGTGCGTAGGTGCTGTAGTTCATTGACCTTGTCTTCCTTCCACTATTCCCTCTGCTTAGGCCAAATTTTTGCATCCTTTCTTGCTGTGTTAGCACCTCACTGTGGGGGACTTTTCAGTGGGGCTTTTCAAATTGCAAGGTACTGCTTAATGTAATGGTTCCAAAATCTGGTCCTTCTTCGGTTACACTAGTTTTTTGCATCTTGTCATTTTTTAAGGCCAGATGCTGACAGTTTTAATCATGTCAACCAATATCTTACTCAATAAGTAATCCCGTTGGTTTCAATGGGACTGTTCGAGGAATAAGGTACTGTACAATCTGAGTAAGGGAGACAAAATCTGACTCTTAGATTGTAAACGCTTAGGGGCAGGAACTCTTTTGTTTGCTGTTTGTATAGCATCCTGCACAATGGGACTCTGATATGATTGAGTTCACCAACTAATACAGGTCGGGGGGGAGGGGAGGGAGAGGGAGTTAAAATGCTCAAACCATAGGCTGAAAACTATTAATCCATATAATTAGTGAATACTTACTATTGACTGGCTAATGCTTCCAGTGAAAATCATGTTTGGTTCATGAGTGATTCTCTAACCCAACTATACTTTGTTCAGAAAAATACTATATAAAGGTTTAGCAGTGCTCTCTTCAATTACCTCAGGAGTTTTATTTCTAAACTCTCTTCTTGTTTGTTGGATTTTGTTTCTTCATGTCTTCTCTTCTAGTTTTATTACTATTTATAGGTTTTTTTTCTTTGAGGTGGTGAAATTGGTGATTAATTTAGTTTCACTGTGGAAAACTGGTTATACAAGCTAGAGCAGTAAAGAGGCAGGTGGGTGGTGTACTGGCTTCCTCAGCTCCACTGAAGCACCCCAGCCCTACCTATAGCACCCCTGCTGCTAAAGTGTTTTCTCCTAAAAAGGGAGTGCTGAAGAATCTCTAAAGGGAGATAGCTTATGTGGTGTTTAGATGTGTGTCCACTTCAGTATAGCCATTCACTGCCAATGCTGGGTCCAAGTATGTGCTCAGACGTTTCATGGGCTGGTGGTGGCCTGAGGGTATGCACATAGAATTTGAGCATGAGGAAAAATAGGAAAAAACAAGCCCTCTAGTGACAGTTGATAATTCTAAAAAGATGTAAACTGGAAAAATCCTTTTCTATGGTTTTTATGTCTGTATTTAAAGTTTTTTCTTTCCATACAAGGGAAGGGAAAGGGGTCTGGTTGAAAGCAGAATCTACTATTTCTTACTGGCCAATTGGGCTATTGCATCTCATGCAGGGTGACAAGTATCTTCCTTGAATTGTTTCGTAGACTCACAAATGTCATTCTTTGAACGGCTAGCAATGCAAAAGGTGGAGCAATGATGTAATGGCTACATGGACCCTGTGCATAGGTCTGTCTCCTTTGCAGCACATTTCAGTGCTTGCTGCAGGTATTTATTAATACAGATATTGTGCATGTAATATGTTCCTTCCTATTGAACTCTTTAGTCCAGACCTTCTGAGACCTCTGTCTGCAGTGTTAAGCTTTGTAATGTTAGAATAGTGTAAAATTGCATGTTTATTGTTTTGTCTTGGAATTGAAACTTTTTCCCATCCAGTAACTACTTCTGGACAGTAATGAGTTTTATGGGATTGACCTTGGTCATATATTAGCAACAGGTGCTGTCATGATGGCAGCTTCCATCACATACTACCAGACACAGAAGAGATTAAATATTTTTATTTCCTGTTCTATAACTTCTTGTGTAACTAATAATTTATGATACAGGCTAGGTTCATGACCACTTGTATCACTTAAATATTTTCCTTTTCTCCCTAAAAATCTGCATTCCATAGCGTTAGCTTGGTCATTCAAGTTGGACCAAAGCAAAAAACCCTGGTGTGCATATACCTTGACTTTGGGGATGTCTGAACTCAAACCTGATTCTGAGTTTTTGTGGCTTTAGATCATCTCTACTTGTATTCCTTGTATGGAATCTGTAGACCAAGCATATCAAAAATTGAAATATTACTTCTACTTTCACCTTATAATAAAGGGGCCAGCCAGTTGTATGGCGCATAACAGCTCCTGAACATGTGTGAATCCTCAGCTATTAACTGATCATCAAGAAGTCTCAGAGGAATTCTCCTGAACTAGTATATTCATAGTAGATTGATAGAAGCTGGAGCTCCCACGGGGAAAATTTGATGGGTGCAGAGCACCCACCGGCAGCTCCCCGCCCTGCCCCAGCTCACCTCCACTCCAGTTCAGCCTCGTCCCCTGAATGTGCCACCCTGCTCTGCTTCTCCGCCCCGCCCCTCCCCAGCTTCCTGCGAATCAGCTGTTCGCACGGGAAGCCTGGGAGGGCTGAGAAGCAAGCGGCGACTTCGCGCTCAGGTCCAGGGAGGTGGAGGTGGAGCGGAGGTGAGCTGGGGCGGGGTGGCACAAGGAGGGCCGCCCGCACTGCAGCAGGTAACCCCGGGGGGAGGGATGGGGCGGGCGCGTCGCAGGGGAACTGCTCCCCACCCCAGTTCACCTCCGCCTCCCTGGGCCTGAGCGCGAAGCCGCCACCTGCTTCTCAGCTCTCCCAGGCTTCCCGCATGAACAGCTGATTCGTGGGAAACTGGGGGAGGGGGCAGAGAAGCAGAGCAGGGCAGCGCGTTTGGGGAGGAGGCAGAGCAGAGGTGAGGTGAGGTGAGTTGGGGCCGGGAGCAGGGCGGGGAGCTGCCGGTGGGTGCTCTGCACCCATCAAATTTTCCCCATGGGTGCTCCAGCCCCCAGAGCACCCACAGAGTCAGCGCCTAAGGTGCTGCTTTTGATGTGATCAGTGTGGGGAGTGGCTGCTCCCCTCCCCAGCTACGCTCCCCTGCCCCTAGGAGCAAGAGGGACCTGCCAGATGCTTCCTGGGAGCTGCCCCAGGTAAGCACCTCTGGGACTCCCCATCTCGCCCCCTGGCAGGTCCCTCTGGCTCTTAGGGGCAGGGTGGGCACCCACTATGGTGGCCCACGAGACCCTCCTGCCCAGTTCTGGTGGCAGTCAGGGGACAGGGGAGGGGGGTGGATGGGGCAGGGTCAGGGGGGCATCAAGGAACGTGGGGGTTGGATGGGGCAGGAGTCCCTGGGGCTCGGGGGTGGGCCACGACCCCCTCACGGGGTGAGGAGGGAGCTGGTTGTTAATATTTTGGCAGCTCATCACTGGTGGTAACTAAGAGGTACCCACCCCTTCATTCATGAACAAAATAAGAGATCTGTCCTGCAGTCCTTTGGCAGCCAAACTTACCAAAGACTTCAATGGGAGGTATGGATGCAGAAAATATGCAGCATTTTCTTAGGATCATTACTGTGCAATGTTCTTGCAGGATATGCACAATAATATAGTACAGGATGATATAAAATATTCTGATAATCTAAGAATATAGAATAAATATTGTCCTAGTTTAGTTTAAAAGAGATATAGAACCTAAGTAGTATTAACTCATATTTTTGTTCTGATCAAATGTCAGGCATTCTTGAGGATTTGGCAGGAGGCCCTAATCCCTGAAGCTATAGATGATTTATCGCTCCTCCTTATATACACTGAAGTAATGATATGCCAGCTGTATTGCATGTTACCTGGTGGCAGTCTTACTCCAAATCTGTATGAGCACAGGCAGGAGGTATGCCAGTAGCCTCATAATTTCATCTAACTATGGTAGGATTTATCATTGTAAAGATTGTCTTTTTAGCAGGACTCACAGATCTGCAGTTGCTAAGCCAGCAAACTCCGTCTTACACCATGAATAACTGGTCTCCTCATTGTGCTCCTGCATTGTCTCTCTTCTGAGTGGCTTTTCAAATCATAATATGATTGCTATTGTCCTGTACTTTCATGGCTGCAGGTGCTCATAGTTATGCAGGTGACTGGTAAAACACAGGTTGGTACCAGAGTAGCAGCCATGTTAGTCTGTATCTGCAAAAAGAAAAGGAGTACTTGTGGCACCTTAGAGACTAACAAATTTATTTGAGCATAAGCTTTGAATGAGCTGTAGCTCACGAAAGCTTATGCTCAAATAAATTTGTTAGTCTCTAAGGTGCCACAAGTACTCCTTTTCTTTTTATAGTTTGGTACATAATTCGTTACATACAGGGCCGACATTACTTAAATACCATTTCTCAAAAGTTGTCTAAATATCCACATCTCTTGTCTTTTTTGCTCAGTCACAGTGGTTCTCAACCTCCTCTCTCCCATCACCCACATGTTATAACAGAAAAAAAGTTGGGACTCTCCCTCCCATCTAGCTGTAATAGTCATGAGCTTCTGGTCTTGTCAGATTTCCCCACCCTTGGGCTGAAAAATGATTGAGTGGATTCCACTCCTAGACTAGGTTGCACAGGAGAGAAGGAATACATAGCTACTTGGCTCTCTTAAGCAAATGAGATCGCCATTGTTTGCGCTTCCAGTTCCCTGAACCACCATTTCTATTCCATTACCTTATATTCCTGTATCCTTTACACTAGAACAGAGTTGTAGATGGTAAAATCCCCAGCAGTGTGTGCCAGATCTACACCTTGCAGTACCTGTTACCTTTTGGAGGCATTTATTTTATAGTCTTGCAGTTGGCATTTATCCAGCTTACTCGCTGTGCTAAATACTCTCTGTCTAGCCAAGATGATGACTTCCTGATGGTGCCTCTGCCTAGTAACAGTGCTCCATGTTCTTTCTAAAAACAAATTAACCCCTATGTATCCAGGAATGTATTCCTCCAGACGTTGATAGCAAGCCTATGTCTAAGGGCCTTTCAGAACTGTATGCACCGGGGTTGCCAAATGTGTCTGCAGATAAAATTGGGAGCAAAGTGTAAAGGCTAAGAGACTTGCCGGTAGACACAGGAGTGAAGAGACAATACAAACTCTTGTGTCAGGAAGGGTCCGTGTCCCCCTCTTGCAGGGAGGTTTGCACTAAAATGAAAGTGCAGCCCAATGTACCTGAATAGAGAACAGTGTTCCACCCACTTTGGAGACTTCACTCTTAAGAACCTTGAACAATGGAATTTATAGCCCAGTCTGTTATCCAGACAAGGAAGGGGTGAAATCTGTACCTCTTATGTTCCCTGAGAGTCTGGCCTCTGCTACAAACTTCAGCAACAAACCTTCAACACACTCCTGACCCCAGGTGAGGAGAAAGTTCATTCTTTCACTAAAGACATTCTATTACAAATGAAAATATTAAAATCCTCTTTTATACTGCTTTATCAGCCAGTCCTTCACAGCGAATATGAATGGTTGCAGTGAATATGAATGAATGAATATGCCATCCCACAAGAGCCAAGCATTCCTACCCTTCATTGGTTCATCCATGTCAATGGATGAATCTGTTGACAGGTATTTGAGTTGGTCTTACAGTTAGTAACAAAGCACCTCAATTTCTCAATCTGTCAAGCAGGCTTCATTCTGTTTTTCTCTTAGATAAATTTTCCTACTGCTGAATAGGACAAGATACTCCTCAGCTTTACCACCTCATAGCTGTCTCAGGGCTGACCTGTTTCTGCTTCAGAAGTATCTGCATGTACTGTTAATTTCTCTTTATTGTTAAATTCTGGCAATATACTTGACTCTGTGTAAGACAAGTATAAGCCATTGAATTAGTGAGAGAAAGAGAAGGTTATAATCTCCAAAGGGGTTATTTCCACACAGGAATTTTTTAAAAAATAAAATGTGTAAAGTTACCTTGAGTTCTATCAAGTGGAAGGATCTTTCACTCTGTACTGGCACTGTGATGAGGCATTGAAAGTTTAATGACCCAAGTAGCCTGAATTGTAATGCATTTTCTTGCTGCTGTTAAAAATATTGCAAAACCAGAAAACATTCTAACATTTTACACTGTATAAGTTGTCAAAATGCAGTACCTTAATAAACCTTCACTCTCCAGGAATCTTTCTGGCCTCCCGCAGGGATCTGTATTATCTCCAATGTTGTTCAATTTATATGAGAATGATCTACCACATACTAGGTCTTGCACGTTTGCTTATGCAGACAACATGTGCCTCAGCACTCAGTCACACTCCTTTGACATACTTGAGAGTGTTCTGAATGCAGATATGGTGGCTCTGGCCAATTGTCATTGGTGGCACCTGATACCAAGCGGAAATAAGACTGTGTTGAGTGTCTTCCACTTACATCATGCACAAGTGGGCAGAGAGCTGAACATAGATCTCAATGGTCAGCAAACAAAGTATGATTCGCACTTGGTCTGTCTAGGTGTCACATTGGATAGAACTCCTCACATATCGTGACCATCTTACAAATACAGCCACGATGGTCAAAACGTTAAACAACCTGCTCGGGAAACTGGCTAGAACGACATGGGGTGCTAACGCTTAACCATTATGCACTTCAGCCTTGGCACTCTTTTTTGCTCAGCATCTGAGTATTGTGCTCCAGTATGGGCTCGCTCATTGCACACAAAAATGATTGACATACAACTTGATTCCATCCTGTGTATTATTTCGGGCACCCTTAAATCTACTCATCTACCATGGTTACAGGTTCTATGCAATATTGCTCTGCCCAGTGTTCACAGAGAGGAAAGCATGGCAAAGCTCGTGATGAAATTGTGTGATATACCATTAATTAAAGACTTGTGTAATCCACCACATGGTCACCTGCCCTCACGTCGTCCATTGTGGATAAGTTTAACAGGTGAGGGATTTACAGTAGAGGATGTGTGGCGAGCTTCATGGGCCTCAGAGAATGTGAGAAATAATTATCTTGTCTTGGACCCCACTGAATGTCAACCTGTGTTTGATTTATGCAAAGGCAGTGAAGCCTTCTGAACCTGTTTCATACTGGACATGGAATTTGTGCTGCAGCAGAATTTCGGTGATATTTTAGACACAGTCCACTATGTCAACGTGGGCAGCCACAAACCATGAAACACATTGTTGAGAACTGCAAAATAACTCAACTTCCTGAAGGTCTTTGTGCCTTGAACATCATTGATAAGAACATTGTGGCTTGGCTTGACTAGATTGCATATGCCAGATAAATAAATCTCCAGGATTGCATGGTGGTGTAAAGGAAGCATTTATGCTGCTCACAGAAAGCTTGTAAGAGATCCTACAGCTGACAGCATTAGGATTACTGTCAGATGTGTATTCAGTTGCTGCTTCTAGGTAACTCATATTAACTTCTCTGCCCTTTATTGTTTCATCTGTTTGTTGGATATCATAAACATCACTATAACTTCAAAGTAAAATTCTATATCAAAATGTTGTCCCTTTTTGTATGCTACTGCTCTACATATAAAATAGCTGGTTATTCTGTTGAAATTGCAATCTAAATAAGGTGACATGATGAATTTATGGTTGTAATACTGCGTTTGTATTGATTGTTTTTTTGGTGCATTATTTCCAACATGTACATACCTATGAAAATTATGGTCAAAACACTTATTTGGATGAGGTGGATCTAGTTAGATCAAGACTAGCTATGTTGGTGCCTGCCATCCTAGAGCATGAGTCTCGCCTTCTGTGGGACTATTGACAGAGGCTATATACCAAAATTATAGTTATGGTTAGTGCAGAGTGCTGGGAGAAAAGATTCTTGGTTCAGTTTCCAGTTCTGTCAGTGATTGGCTGTGTGACTTTGGATAAAACGTCTCATTGTACCTTGGTTTACCCATTTTAAAAATAGATAAAATATGTACTTCCATCCAGGGATATTGTGACACTTCATGTACATGTTTTAAAATCATTGTGTGAAAGGTGCTGTAGCTTAAGCTCTCAGGGACCAGGACTGTGACCTAACTTGTCTTGTAAAGTGCTGTATATATTTATGGCCTTGTAAAAGTATTTAGTATAAAGAAGTGCAGGATACTGGAAGGAAACACACTAGAGCTAATGGGGCACACTATCTGATTCTAGGAGACGTTTGGCCAATCCTTCTATCGTTGACTACATCTTTGAGCAAGTGAGTGCACAGTAACTTTTGAACACATTGGGCCTGATTCTGATGTCAGAATGGTGTACATTTCTGGCTTTCGAGGAAAAAAGGCTGATTATACTTCTAAAAAACTAGTCATTCATGCCAACAGAAGGTTTCAGAAAACGCTTGTGAGAACCAAGGGCCAAATTCTGTTCCTGAGGACTCTAGACTTACAATAATGTAACCAAGCCCTGAACTTGGACCCTGAAGTTTTTACTGCTGTAACGACTCCATGACTTAGTCAACAGTGACTTAAATAAAATAAAGATGATCCAATAAAAGATATTACCTTACCCATCTTGTCTCTTCAATATTGAGGCAAGTTACATGTTTGTGTAAGTGGGTCAGAAAACTGATATAAAACAATAAAATAATTAAACTAGTACTCATTTGGCATTCATTGGGTATGCAAAACCAGCATATCTGAAGCAATGATTGGGGTGCATGTGGTTCTGATAACATTGACTTGTTAATGAGGATAATGATATAGCACTGACTTCCTTTCTATAGTGCTTTGAATCTTACTGGTGAAAAGTGCTATATAAGAGCCTGCTGCTGGTGGTGGTGGTGGTATTGTTAGATGCTTTTCCTGCTATATGCATGCCCTTGTACCCATTAATTGTTTTGTTAACCCTCTTGATCTTTACATGAGAGTCAAATTTACAATGGCATAACTGAGACTGGAATCTGTTCCAGTTTGTTTATAAAATTCAGTCTGGAGTGGAAAAATAAGGTATTTTTAATGTGTACGGTAAATAAATTGTATTCTTCCTCCATCAGTGTGTGGTGCATAACTTTAAGAAGCATGGATATTAAAAGATCAGGCTCTTTTTTAACCAAATGTTAAATATTGTTACTCATCTGACAGTAAACAATAGGAAAAAAAAATCCTGAGAGTATAGTATTGGTGGTAGGGTGGTGAAGAAGTGCTTAAATCAGTTATCACCATCACGTGGAGTTGTCACAGTTTCGATAAGGATGACCTACAGCTATTCCTTAGGGTCCAAATCAAAAAAGGTTGTTTCTGTCTATTTCCTTGAACATAAAAAATGCAAATGCTAACTTATATTTTTGCCACTGTTGTACTTAAAATAAAAGTGGTGGATGTATATCTGCTAAGGCTTTTAAATTACTGCATAGTAAACACTTATTTTGTACGCAGAAACATCAAAAGCTTGCCTAGTTGTCTCTATAAAGTGACTGTTGTACTTGCATCTGATGAAGTGAGCTGTAGCTCACGAAAGCTCATGCTCAAATAAATTGGTTAGTCTCTAAGGTGCCACAAGTACTCCTTTTCTTTTTGCGAATACAGACTAACACGGCTGTTACTCTGAAACCTGTTGTACTTCTGTATAGTATGTCATAACTTGATGAGATCAGTACTTGTAATTGTTTGATGCTCTGCTGTTTTAAAACCAAGATCAATAAAGCATCCTAGATATCCATGTACAATCCCCACTGACTTCAGTGGAAGTTATGATCACACGTCTAAATAAGGACCATGTTCCACATCACCTTTACTTTTTTGTAAGAAACGTAAAATGCTATGGGCTGTTTTTTTTCTTAGTTACATAGGTGTAAACCCAGAGTAGCTCTGTACACTGTAATAACATCACTTGAATCATACTGGTGTCACAGATTAGACTGGTTTCAGAGGGGTAGCCTTGTTAGTCTGTATCAGTAAAAACAACAGTGAGTCCTTGTGGATAGATTCACCCCTTCTTGTCAACTTTTGGGAATGGGCCACATCCACTCTAATTGAATTGGCATTGTTAGCATTGACCCCCCCCCCCAATTTGGTAAGGCAACTCCCAACTTTTCATGTTCTGTATATTTATACCTGCTTACTGTATTTTCCACTCCATGCATCTGATGAAGTGGGTTATAGCCCACGAAAGCTTATGCCCAAATAAATTTGTTAATCTCTAAGGTGCCACAAGGACTCCTCGTTGTTTTTACAGATTAGACATAGGCCCAAGGTTTCCCTGGCATACTATCACTGAGGAAAATGAGAAGCAATCCAGTATGCAATGTTGGATAATAGTAGATGTCTCAATAGAAACGTTTTTCAACACCAGAAATGGTGTGCTGCTTTCATTACAAATCAGGACCTTCCTAAATCAAATAAACAAGATGAAACAAGCAGTCAGTGCATGCCTACCTTTGGGATGTGTCCCTGTCCAAGGAAAGGTTTTTAAACACATAATCCATTTTTAAATAAATTTGACAGTTTTCTGTCAGAACAGCCAAAGTTGCAGATCCAGCCTGGCTTTCCCTGCAATCCTGTTCTAGAATAATAGGAATAAAAATGGGGGCGGGGGGAGAAGCTTTGCATTTTGTTTCCCCTGCTGTACTTGTTGCTGATGCTCTAAACTGGCGTATGTAGAGTGATGACATTGCATTGTGCTCCCATCACCTGACATGAACAGACAGGCTTTCAGCAAATTAGTCTTGTCTCAGGAATATTAATTTTTCTAAATCTGCAAATACAGGTTGTTGTCTGTTTTGTTGAAGGTGATTTCTAGAACAGTTTGCCTTATCTGGCAGCGTTGTAAACACTGCTAAAGCTGTGTCAGGAAATAACACTTTATTTTTTTCTTTAATTCCATAAATGTTTTTTTGGTTTGTTTTTGACAAGTGCAGCAATTTGCGTCTATACTCACTAACTTCATCAGTATATGAATTTGTGCTCATGAAATTCATAAAATGTGTTTAAAGATGAAGCAAGTTGGGAGAGAACTCAAGATTCACAGTGATGAGGGACTAATTCTAGTTAACTTTTGGGAAAGAATTTTTTTTTCATTAATATCTAGAAGGATGGTCCTGTTAGGGCACCAGCCTGGGACTTTGGGGAGACAGGTTCAATTCCCTGCTCTACCACAAGCTTCCAATATGGTGCATGTGGTTTTGTTTTGGGGGGTAGGGAATAAACTCACTTAAGTTTTGTTTATACTGCTCCACAACTGAGACTATAGGAGTGTAATAGCAGTGTGCACCAAACTACTGCATTGAAACTCCCCCATATTGACACTGTGGGCACAAACTAAAAGGTGCACTGGATTACACTTATGCAAACTAGGAACCCTTTTCATTCGCCTCCTTAATGCCCACATGGGGGAGTTACAGCTAAATATTGCTGTGCATTGCTATTTGCACCTGTGTAGTTCAAGCTGTGGAGCAGTGTAGACATGCTGTTAGTCTCTTTGTGGCTCAGGTTCCCATCTGTAAAATGTTTCTCTATCTCACAAGGCAGCGGTGCCGGAACAACTATTATCGTAGGGGTGCTGAAGGCAGAAACCATGTATTTGGGTTATTACTATTCCAAGACGAGGAGTGTGACAGCACCCTTATTTCCAGCACCTATGTCACAGGGTGTTGTGAGGATTAATCTTCACAAGATTGGAAGGTACTCAAGTGCTATAGTAATGGGGTCCATATAAATGTCTAGTATCTGCTGTATACAGGGCCAAATTTGCTGAGAAAATGAAGATATCATGCAGGGTGGAATTTTTTTGTTCTGTTGCTGTTCGCACTCAATCTGGGATCACATGCAAGACTCTAGTAAGTGGTGGGAATACAGGAAAATAAAAGCAGAAGAAATACTATTCTAAGGCTTTATTTCTGAGACAGGGTTGAGTACTCTATTACAACAATTATTTTGTAAGTAAAATGAACATGTAGGTCATCAAAATGGCAGATATAAAAATTGCAAGTGCAAGGGAAAATGTCAACCCCATGTTAAGATGTGATTGAATAAGAGAAGCAAGTGGGTGGTGGGGAGGGGGGGAGAGAAGGGCTTGGCATTTAAATGATCAATTTTAAGAGAGGTTTTGGTAGCTCGCTTAGCTTCCGTCCCAAATTTATAATTCAACTGTGAGAATCTCAGGGAGCAGAAAGAGAAGAATTGTCTTTTTGTCCCTTTATCTAATTGGATGCTAGTTTGATCCAAGTGTGAGTAGCACATCTGGTTTTGCAGCTCATTCGAATAGTTAGTTTTTTGTTCTCCCTTTTTGTGTAAGAGGGAAACCGAATATGTGAAGACTTCCAAAATCTAGTCTGTGATGCAAATCTGGAATAATTTAATAGAGGGCAGTTGGAATTACTCTAGTTCACACCCAAGCAGCAAAGATTAGAATCTGTGTTTGCTAAGTCTTGCCCTATTTGTAAGGGAGGAGGTACAGGAAACTCCTTTATAATAGACCGAATAGTTTGAAATACAACTTCCTGGAAATATTCACTTAGCATTATCTATTTAGAATATCTTGAATCATTGGAATGCATATTCAACTTTCAGGCATACAAATGTCCAATTTTTCACTTACACCACCTTGTGCTAAATCATGTGGTCTAGCACTGGCATGGATTTAGGGTCCAGTCTTGCTTCCATTGAGCTAAATAGGAAAAATCCCATTGGCTCTAAAGGAGTAGAACTGAGTTCAAGCCTTTTTACATGCCATTTTTAAAGTATAGTTTCATCCAATTCCATATCTCCCACATACTGTTGAGAAAAACGTAAGATCTAAAAATGAAGTTTAATTTATGGATTGTTTATGAAAGAAGATGTTGCAGGAATAAATATCCCTTAGAATAGGCTGTATTCTAATCCCACTTCCTCTGGGGTGACTCCACTGAAATCAATGAAGTTCCACTGGTGTAAAACTACTGTAAGATCAGGCTCAGGCAACAAGTATTTTGGCTGCCCATTCTGATTTTATCAATGACTGGCAAATATTGCTATTGAGCCATCATTTTCAGTTCATGGATTTCTGATGTCACCTCTGGAATTTTCTTCTAGTCCTTTCTTTGTCTGCAAGGGCCTGGTTGTACTGCAAAGCAGCTCCATGCCAAGTTCCTTTGTTTCAAATGAAGGATTTAAATCATCTAACATTTCGAAAACATGTCTAGAAATCAATACAAGGGATTAGCAAATCAAATCTATTTGTATTCAATGCAATAACCATAGCACTGAAAAGTAATGTACCAAACTACCCTATCAGTCAAAAGTGGCAAAGAGAATTAAGGAAAACAAACATTAATAGAAGCAGAAACTATGGGTCATGACTTCAGCTGGCGTCAATCTATGTAGCTCTATTGAAGTCACTGCAATGTTGCTGATTTACACCACCTGAGAATCTGGTCCAGTGGTGTGGCCTTTCAAAATGAGAGAGGTGCCCAAACCTTTAGATTGTAGAGCCAAAAAACCCACAAAATGTGTGCCTCTGTTTCTATAATAAACTATATCTAAACCCTCCAGCTAAACATAAAACTTTGGGGAAGCCTAGATCTGAACTCTGTAGTTTGTCTATTCCTATTTGTTGCCTTTAAATGTCAACGCCTCCCACTGGGGAAAGTGAGGCATCTGAAAAGGCTGGGAGAAAATCAGTGGTTTTTGGAAAAACAAAGAAAGCTATCTGATCAGAAAAAGTCTCACTATCAGAGAGGGAGTTTAGAAACCTGTGCAAACCATTGAAGGAAACAGGGTTGAACAAGAGTAACTGAGGGCAGAACTTGGCATTTAGAATCTCTTATTATTGAGGGTGACGCTCAGAGGGGAAGGAACCCAGCTCGACCTTTAGATTCCAGGCTTAATTTCCAGGGCTGGACTGGAGGTTAGGCAACATGTTTTGCTTGTATGCTATCCAGATTTGGTATGGATTCATTGAAATACAAGAAATATGGACCATCACAATGTTACTTAGAGACCTTTTCAGTATACCATTTCAGGTGTTTCTTAGTTTAAAGATAACAGGTCTGCAATTGCATGAGGAGAAGTCTTTCTGCAAAAGTCAGTTATAGTATGTTGTCAACCTAGCAGGCTTCTAACGCATTAGCAACAATATTTGTGAGCTATAGAGGCCATTTTTCTAATGGCTATGTGATGTAATTAAAGTCACAGTTTCCTATTAGCCAGTCCCTGCGATCACCACAGCCCCAACATGTGCATGCAGTTAATGTGTTGCATTATCCATACACAAACAAGGATCTATTTTCATGAACCTCTAAAACAAGCCAAAACAGATAATTGCATGAGGTGTGTTAATAGCCATACCCATGGTGATAAATTGCAAACACTCTTCTTTTGTTCTGTTAGCTTGAAGCAATTGATTAGTATTAAATTTTAAAAAAAAAAAGTCCCCTTGTTTTCGTTGTTCTGCTGTGGCACTAAGTGACCAGAAACATAAAGAAAAAGCAGGAAAAGACTTTAGGACTTTAAGAGCAGGCCCTTTAACCCACATTTTCAACACCTAGCTAAGGAAGGCTTTAGTGTAACAAAGGTTGATGACTGATCTTTATGCTGCTGCTCTGTGTGGTACTGATCTCCCTACCTGTCAGCAAGCTACAACTTTTATATAAGCAGAAAAGCTTTACCACTTGCCTGTTTCTGAAACTAGAAACATACCCTTTTGAACCTAAGTTTACAAACTGCAGCTCAGTATTAGTCACCAAGTTTAAGGAAGTACATAGTGCCCTTGACATTACAAATAGAAAGTAAGAACTAGAAGCTTTGATTCTATTTTGAATCATCATACTGTGTTTTCCTTGTCTGAACTCATGGAACTTTATGCACAGCAACCCACTGGGAGTCTGATTTACATGCTTAGCTTTTTGGGGGTGTTTTTAATGGCATTTCATGACCTGTTCAGTGTTTGTTTGACCCACGAAATTCAGAAAAGTTCAAAATTATGTCTAAAGTCCAAGGCTTTGGTTCATTCCCATCTCAAGTTCTGGGCCAACTTGCAGTCCAGAACTCTTCCCTCTTGTATAAAATGTTGACAGAATGAATGCATGTTTAGAAAGAAAACCAGCCAGACCCCAATGGGGCTTTGCCCTAAGGAAACATGTCAAACTTTCATTTGGACAATCTTCACTCTCAAATAAGACACTTTGAGTAAACGCGCGTGCAGACAAACACCACCAAAGTGAGTGCCCGTCACCATCCTTATGCTGAATTCGGTTGCAAAGCTCAATAAGACTAGGGTTGGTTTTGAGTGGAATGTGGCACATAGTCTTCATGGCAATTTGCTATGCCCACTCTTCATAGAACAACTCAGCAGGTTCCATGATTTATAAACTCCTCCTGAGGCCCAATCCTTCAGTCCTACTGCTCAGCTAAGTCTCATTAAGGTCATTGGGACCTCTCCTTGTAGAAGAGCTGTAGAGGATCCAGGCCTTACATTTTATTATATTAATTTATATGTTGAATAACATTGGTATTTTTCAATATTCAGGTCCTTGTACACATGGAAAAGGTACCCTGAATAAATATTAACAGCCAGATTGTTCAGTTAGTGCACTCAGAACTGTGACTGCATTCAGTGGCCACTTTGTATGTGCAGTGCTTGCAAGTTAAAATCCAATGTAAACATATATTTTGTGTAAATCTAAAAATGAATGAAAGTAAAGAGGAAATTAAAGAATATGCTATAAAGGCCGACATATTAAATTTATAGGAAGGCTTTAAATGTGCAATTATGTGCAATAAATAGACTATACTGGTCTGACACGGTTCAATGAAATACATTATTTTAAAATGTTGACCTGCAGTGGCACTTCAGAAATCAAAGGAACACTATAATTTTCCTTTAATGGGAGCTAATAAATATAAAGCAGGATATGGCTACTGACACTGATATCTTCCTAGTACAAAACAGAGTTTTCTGAAATATATTTAGAATAAAGTGAAGAGAAAGCAAGGAACTTTTTCAACTTTCATTTTAACATTATTTCATGTCATTGTAATAAGAAATCTCAAAGAAGCAAAAATATCCTCAGACTTGTTTGTCATGATGAAAGACACTATAAATCAAAGCACATAGGTAACATTTATATTTTGGCTTTCTCTATTTGTTTGTTGAACTTCAAAGGATGATATTCAGTCTGATGTCACAAATGTGTATTATCCCCCAGTAATGGTAACCTTTGTGATACCTCAGTTATATTTCTGAGCTCCATTTAGTCCATTCCGCCTTCTGAAGTCTGAGAAGATGGAAAGAGGAGCTTGCAAGGACAAAAATAGCAAACAGTCTATCAAATCCTTGTCTCTGGCTCCTTCTTGGAACCTTCTATTGCCCTGAAAAGAACTATGGAACTAGACATTTTAAAAAGTACAGTGGGTTTTGAAAACTCTTTTCATAGGGCTTTTGGCATAACTTTCTGACTTGTATGGCTTTATTTTGAATTTAGCAATTTTCATGTCTGTTAGTGACTACTGCTGAGAGGTCTGGTGTGCCCTTTGCTCACAAAAAGTACTGCTTTAGAACAGCTGAGTATTTGTGTAGATGTTCAGAGGTACCCTCAGTGGCCTCTTGATCTGGAAGAGGCATAACAATGATAATTTATTTTATATAGCTCCTATGTCCTAAAATGTTCTAGGTGCTTTTACAATAAGATAAATACTAATTAAGAAACAGGTTCTGCAAAATGCTCAACTCACTATAGTAACTTTTGTAGATGGAACCTATATAAATGTGTTTTTTTGACAAACACAATAAAAATCTTCTTCCAAATGGGGGAAACACTGAAAGCTCTTGGGAGAATCCATATGACTGTTTTGTTGCTCTAATCAGCTCATTTGATTGTAACCCATTGGAAAACTTATTTATTTAAACTTTGACATAATGACTATATAGTATAAAAAAATAATATTAGGGATTGTTTTCCCTATAACATTTATGGTTAATTACATAACAAGATTTGTAGACTGCCTGAGCCTAAACTGATTTTTTTAAATGGAATTCTATTTAAACCTACTTCCAATAAGTTGTCTTGTTTATGCTCTTCCTCGTGTACAGTATAATGGATTCTTTAAACTTTTAAAGTGAGTTGTTGTGGCCTAAAGTAACAAATCAGTTTTGGAATGCATGCTGTCTGTTGTAAATGATTTGGAGGTAATAAATTTTCTGTTACAAAGCAATAGGCAGAGTTTTCATAATGTTGAACGGTTTAGACTTGTCTTGAAGGGAACAATGTCACTAAAGTAATGCACTGGTTCCAACTGTTTGTTATTACAAAAGGTGATTTTCTTTTTCCTTAAGGTAGAATCCTCATCAAATTTCATGCTTTGCTGTAACTTGTTTTATTTCATGTGTTACACAAACAAATATTTGAGTAGAGTTGGGGAATCTATTCCTTTCTTCAATGTAAATCAGCTTAGGCTACTTTGGAAAATTCATAAATATTTATCATAAAAAGAACCTATTTAAAGTGGCTCTGCTGAGCTCCTCAGGATTTTATTACTTTTAGCACCTCTATGTTTGAAACTGAAAGGTTGAAAACTACAGTAACTTATATGGGTTTGCTTAGTTACCTTAAATTTAATTTTTCACAACTGTACTTAGGTTCTGACTCTGAAATATAAAAAGGTGGCATTTTATAGAATTATCTCTCCAACAAATAGATGTTAAACAAATTCTGAGTGTTCCTAAGAATTCTAGATTTTAAACTTTGATATGATAGTTACATTTTTATGGACCTGTTTTAATGTCAATATCCATTTCTCTGACTGTGAGGTAACACATATGATGCAGTCTGTCTGAACATCCAGTTTTAAAGAATATTAAAATCGAGAGATACAGGAAAGGAAAATTTCTTAATAACCTACAACCATCTGAACAAGTAACATTCCTTTACTGACATTTGTTTCCCTGCAGGCTGTTATACTGCAGGGAAAGTAAGCCTAGAGAAACCGAGTGAGTATACCTCTTAATTATAAAGAAGACAGAATGTCGTCTTTACGTTTTTCTTTTGTTTGGATACTTCTATACTGGTTCTCAGGGTTATTCTTGATCAGTTAGGAAGGTGAGTCTTAGATATGATTTTCGTTAACTTATATCACAAGCAACTTTTCATTAAGGCCTGTAACCTAGTTAGTAACCTAGTTAGTCCTCTATTGGTTGGGGAAACAGTTATTCTCCACCTAGTATGTTTAACTGGAATCTTCTAATCCAAAGAACATAACTGATGTATTGAAAACTGGGTTAAAATTCTGATCACTTTAAATTCTCAAGGGTTTTCCTGGTCCTTTTTCCCCAAAAGGGACCATTGTGATAATCTAATCTGACCTCCTGTACAACACAAGCCATAGAACTTCTCCCCAAAAATTCCTTGAGCATTTCTTTTAGAAAAACATCCAATTTTAATTTTAAAATAGTCAGTGATAAAGGATCCACCACAACCCTTAGTAAACTGTTTCAATGATTATTCTCACCATTACAAATGTATGCCTTATCTCCAGTCTGAATTTGTCTTGCTTCACCTTCCAGCCATTGGATCATGTTCTACCTTTCTCTGCTAGATTGAAGTGCTCATTTCCAAATATTTATTCCCACATGTGGTACTCGTACACTGAAATCAAGTCACCCCTTCACCTTCTCTTTGCTAAGCTAAGTCAATTTGAGGTCCTTGAGTCTATCACTACTCCTTTATTCATTCTCATGCCTCTTCTCTGAGCCCTCTCCAATTTATCAACATCCTTCTTGAACTGTGGGCACTATAACTGGACACAGTATTCCAGCAGCAGCTGCACCACTGCCAAATACAGAGATAAAATTAACTTTTCTGCTTCTATTCAAGATTCTCATTTTATGTATCCAAGGATTATATTAGCTGTTCTGGCCACAACGTCACACTGGGAGCTCATGTTCAGCTGATTATCCACTCCCAACTGATTATCCAAATCTTTTTCAGAGTCCATGCTTCTCAGGATAGAGGCCCCTGTCCTGTAACTATGGCCTATATTCTTTGTTCCCAGATGTATACATTTACATTTAGCCTTATTAAAACAGAAAGAGTTTGCTTGTGTCCAGTCTACCAAGCAATCTAGATTGCTCTGAATTAGTGAATTATTTTTGTGGTCTGCAAAACTTTATCAGTGATTTTTTTTTTCCAGGTCATGGATAAAGGTGTTAAATAGAGCCAAAAACCAATCCTTGCAGGACTCCACTGGAAACATCCGCTTAGTGACAATTCCCCATTCAGTTACATTTTTTGAGACCTAGCAATTAGCCAGTTTTTAATCCATTCAATGTGTGCCATTTTAATTTTATATTCTAGTTTTTAATCAAAATGCCATGTGCACAAAGTCAAATGCCTTACAGAAGTCTAAGTATATTATGTCAACACTATTACCTTTATCAACCAAACTTGCAATCTCATAAAAAAAATCAAGTTAATTTGACAGGTTACATTTTCCATAAACCCACATTGATTTTCATTAATTGCATCACCTTCCTTTAGTACATTATTAATTGAGTCCCCTGTCAGATGCTTCATTATCTTTCCCAGGATCCGTGTCAGGCTGACAGGTCTATAATTACCTGGGTCATCCTGTTTTACTTTTTTAAAAAAAAAATTGGCACCCCATTAGCTGTCTTCCAGACCTCTGGAACTTCCTCAGTGCTCCAAGACTTATTGAACATCAACATTAATGATCCAGCAAGCTCCTCAGTTGGCTCTTCTAAATTCTTTTATGCAAGTTATCCACACCTGCTGACTTAAATGTCTAGCTTTAGTAGCTTGTATTTAACATCTGCCAGAGATAAGAGTGGAATCAAAAGTGTGTTTATCTCGATATGATGAGAGTGCATCATCTGCTTTCCCCGCAAAATACAGAACAGAAATATTTATTGAATATCTGTTTTTTCTACATTAGTATTCATAATTCTACAGTTTCCATTTAGCAATGGATCAATAACATTTTCAGGATTCTTTTTGTTCCTAACATATTTTAAAGTTCATTCTTTTTGTCCTTAACTCTGCTGGCTATAGATTGTTCCATGTCTGTGTGTTTCCCTTACCAATTTTCTACAGTTCCTGACTCTCGATTCATATTCATTACTACTGACATCCTCTTTCTTCCATTTGTAATATATACACAGCTGCCCTCTAACCTAGGTTGGATTTTTTTAAAAAACAGCACAGCCTCTTCCCTCATTTGTGGCTTTGGGGGCATTTAGTAAGGTTCTTAAATGATTCCCAGTTATTCACACTTTTCTGGTAAAATTTTTCCTCCCCACTGATTTGGCTCATAATTGCTCTCCAATTTGTGAAATTGGCCCGATTAAGTGTGTGTGTGTGTATAATACGTATAGAAAATTACTGATCTGGACTTTATTCTGTTTGCACATTGTAAACACGATAAAAGTGATGATCAGTTCCTCTTTATCTGTAAAGACAAGCTCTAATATAGAATTCCTCTGTGTTGGCTGCAATACTTTTTTGAGTTAGGAAATTATCATTTATAATATTTAGAAATTCCAAGGATGTCTTGGTACTGGCAGCATGAGACTGCCAGCATATGTCACTAAGATTGTAGTCCCCCAGAATCACAGCATCTTTTTCTCTCGGACATTGTAGATAGGTGCATAAGGAAGTGATCATCCTGTTCACTAGTGTGCATTGGTGGTCTGTGGCAGACACCAACTAGTACCCCATCTTGTGTTTTATCTGTTAGGACATTGATTCATAAGCACTCAAGATCACTTTCTTCCAAGCAATCAGTGACTTGGAAATAGGTAATGTCATGTTTTCCATAGTGTCCCTCCCCCATCCCCTTTTGCCCACTAAATCCTTCCTAGATAGGTTGTAACTATTGATTTTAACATTCTGAGAGAGTGAATTATTCCACCAAGTTTCAGTAATACCAACTAGGTCAAATTTATGCTCCTAAATGAGCAATTCCAGTTCCTCTTGTTTGTTACTCAGGCTCCTAGCATTAGGTTATAGTCAATTCAAGAATTTCTTCTCTTTTATGCCCTTTGGTTGTAGAGAGCAGCCTGCTTATGGGTTCTTGTGCGCGCTCCTGAATTCTAAGAAATAATATTACATGACAACTTCCACCAACAACAGTATTGTGTGTATTTTTTTAATCAATGTCTGTTTCTATGCTATGAAATATAACACTAACCGTTTCTTATTAGTGAGTATTCTATAAAACTATAGCACTGTTCAGAGATCTGTCTGTCTTGGGCATTTTTAAGGAACCTATAATGCTGCTGTCCAAACACCAAACAAAATGAAGCAGCATAAGGGCTTTTCTACACTAGAAGGTCACACAACTTGAACTATACTGGTATAGTAAAAAGTGGTACAACTCCCCTAGTGGGGACACAGTTTTCTTGGTATAAAGGTTATTTATACTGGTATAACTATTCCCATGCAGGAAGGGGAATAACTATACCAGTACAAGGTGAATTAAACTGACACTAGGACTTTTACTCGTATAACTACTTCAGTAAAAAAAAAACAACACACCCCTGACCAACATAGTTATAACTGTAAGCCCTGCTTGCTCGGAGTGCCACCCTGTCTCCCTCTAGTGGAGCCTAGGCAGCTAGAGATTGAGTCTGCTATAGCCTTGGCAAGAGAGGTGTCTTTTTACCTCAGGCAGTAAAGGATTATGCATTCAGCTCAAGAGATTTCAAGTTTGATCCCTGCTGCCAACACCCTAGTGTGGGTTGGCATTACATTACAAAATAACTTTAAGTGTAGGCTAGGCCTAAGAGTCCAGAGCAACTGGTGTTTTCTATCTCTGAGGTGTACTTTTAATTCTCAGTGTTGATGACTGTTGTAGCAGTAAGGTGCCTTGAAAAGTTATAAACAAAGTTGAAGGAGGAGTGGTGAGCTGAAGAGCATGCTATGCATTTCAGTGTAAAGATGTCACATGGGAAATAATATAATGAAGACACTTTAACAGTGTGGGCTGCACTGGGTTGTATTGTTCTCAGGACCACTGCTACCTTTTGATGCTTGCAGCATGAAGTGCTACCCCTGAGTGTTGGGAGGGTATCCACACACTTCCTGAATTCTACAGTTTCTTTAACAGACTTCACAACCGTCTTCCTAAAGTAAACTTCATTATCAAATGGCTACATTTTTACTGGTAACTGAAATGATGGCCCAAATAAGTCTATATTTAGACGTACATGCTAAATTTTGTGATTAGGATAATTAGTCATACCACAGGACATAAGATGGTTGCCTTCATGAGGTAAGTTGGCTACATGTATTAAAGCTGTTCAAAAATTTCCAGATGTCAATTTTTGACCGGATAGCGTACATTTGTTGTAAACATCAAGAACAATTAAGCCTGTTTTTCAACCAGCTGTAGAGATGGTGGAAAATTTTCAAAATTACAGTGAAAAGGGGGATTCACTTTTCATTAAAATTCACCTCCCCCCCTTTTACCAGCTTAGTTATGTATCATTAAGAAGCAGGGGTTGTCTTCCTGTAGTGCACCAGATATTAGCTACTCTTAAAAGTCAAAAACAGTCAAGATAGATTCATGGACATATCCAGTGTTTAGTTATGGTGGTTTCTTCTAGGTATCAAATTTCTGATCCAAATATCTGTGTAAATCATGCATGATTATCACATATACAATATTTTAAAGTGAGACTGTCCTATGAAGGAGTTATCCAAGTAGAATCTAACAGTAGGTATATACTGAAGACAGGATGTTAAGGAAATATTGGTTGTATATTAAAGAATGAATAAAGTGCCGTGTTTCTAAGTAGGGATATCATGACTGCTCTTTTGGATTAGTCACAGAGCTCAATCATGCAGTGGTTAAGCAAGACTTGAGTTGAAGTCTGTGTAGTGATTTGCTTGTTTAATAACTGCAGGATGGGGGAGAAGGCATAAGCTTTAAATTTAGATGTTTGGGGATTTTTATTTTTATGGGGGCTGTAAAGTTTGAGAATGTCTTGGTTTTAAAAAAATTACATCACTTCCTCCTCCCCCTTCCCTCTCAACACACATGCTCATTAATCAGCCCAGATAATCTGTGAAAGGCAACCATCTTGCCTGTGATACAGCGTGGGATACTCTGGGCTATTTCTGCTGGCCCTCCTCTGCTACTCTGCAGTATGCTCTGTCGTGCTCATTGCAGGCCAGTTTTACTCCTAGTGCTAAAAGGACATGCTAGAAATGTGCATTAGTATTATTTGTATAAGATAGGACTTCAGTAAATGCTACATTGGGGTGAGGGGAAGCTCTTCGCTTGTAGTTGTCATCCTTTAATCTTCCTCCATTTTAATAACTTCCCTGCAACTCGTGGGTTTCTAGAGCGGGAAAAGAAAGTGTGCATGTTGACATTTATAAGTATTTGGTGCATAATTCCTCCAACTGCAAGATAGCTGCTGTTTTTACCATAGCAGTTTTCAGAAAAAGTCTCAGGATAGTCACAACAAAGAGCAAAGGATATAAAAACAATTAAAAACCCCACATGTAAAAAATCCTATTTTAGTGTAAATAAAACAGTGAATGTGCACTGCTAATAAAAGGCAGATTTTTAAAATCTAGTGTAGTGGGTGCAGAGCACCAAAGCTGAACTTTGTAAACTTGGTCAACTCTCCCAAATCTTTCTTATTTTTCTTTGTAGGAGGGAGACATCCAGATTTACTTGTACGGTCTTTTGTGTTCCTGCAGTGTTTTGGACCTCCTGTTCTTTATTAGTTTTCCATGTAGCCCAAGATGGCAGCTCTCAAGGTTCTCAGTGAAATTACTTAAGGTGTTACATCATATCCACCCTACAGTAATTCCCAAACATCAAAAATTTGATATTTTTAAAAAAGACCAAAAAATGGAATGTATGATTGACAGCCTTGACAAAAATGTGACCCTAATTATATTAACTATATAAAATATTTAAGATATTAGATTAATTGGACTAAGAAATGTCAAGATAACAATGGTGTGGAACACTGAAACATTAGATATGATTTATGCTCTAAATTTTATGAAGTTTCTGATATCCTAAAGTAAGAACTTCAAATATTTGCATACATTTGTGCCCAATGCCATTTCATTTGATTGTATGAAAAGAAAGTGTACATATAAGTAGAATATTTGGACATGTGTGGCTAGTATACTAAAAACTGCATTTATGTAACTGACAAGCAAAGTTGCCTATTGAGGAGCTGGTAGAGCAAACAAATTTAAAGATGGGTGAACTAGTAGGGGGGGCAGGAATGTGAATGCATTTTGCCCAGAGCTTTTGTTGACTCTTACAGCTAACCTTTAACTGAAATGTTTGGTTTAGAACTCATTTGGAAAAAGGTGTACTTTTTTTTTTAAATGAGAAATGTTTTGTTGAAATTTTGGAAAATTTCAACCTACTCTAATTTGGTTCTCTCTCTACTTCTTTCTGTGTCCAGGACAGACAGTTTGAGATCGTTGCAAATACTTTTCCCCCCATTTTTCAACTGTTTTTTTTTAATTGTCCCCTTTTTTTGTTGAAATTTTAAAATGTTACATCAACACTCAGAAAATTTTCAACTAGCTTTACTAAAAATGAAAGAGCCAAAACCCTGCGAGTGGTTATAGTTATGTTACTTAATCTTATTTGTTGTCTCTACATTAAGTCCCAGAATACTGCACTTTACTGCAAAAAGGTGCAGGATTCCTCCCTTTATAATTTTTGTTGTAATTTAAAGCTGTTAGAGCACACTTCCCTCCAAAAAGTCCAGTACACATTCATTCTGCAAACGGACTGTAGAGCACTTGAGTGAGAAAAAGCAGAAGCCAGCCTGTCATGTAGGCATTTTTGTTTCCACATTTTCTTTATCGCCAAATAAAGAATGTGTTTTTCATTCACACCTACCTCTAACTTTGTGTAGCCTACCCAACCCTTCAGTGCATTTAAGAGGAGTAGAGGTGTCATGCTAATGATATGTTACTTTTTCTGCCTTTTTGAAGGGCAATTTAAATTGTCTTCCTCAGGCAAGGCCTGCATTACTGATGCTAAAATGTACGCGAGTAAGTACTGTAAATGGATATAGTGTAGGAGTAAAGATTTTGTTCTTAAGATTTAGTAGTGATTTTTTTGTCTTACTGAAATATAAATTGCCATGGCTGGTTAAGCCTACAGAGTGTGTTCTGTGCTTATTAACACCTGTAATGTGAAGTCTTTTTTTCATATTCAAATGACTTGCATGTTACTAGAATTGCTTCTCAGAATCTCTTTTGAACAGAAAGGAGCTGAAGGGCTTGCCTCAATTGTTTTTCAGTTGAAAGCTTATTCAGTTTTTTAAAAATCTTATTTCATCCCTTTCTAATACTTCGGAACAGAAATAAGTAAAGGCAGGTAAAATTTGAGCCCTTTGTTGGCTTATATAGATAATCCTGTGTTTTCATATCTCCATTCCCCTAAGTCAGCTACATTATTTAAGGAATAATTGCCTGTAACTAGTTCTACTTAAGACCTTTATAGTGACACATCCATTTGATGGGGGGCTTTTGAAAGAAGACTTTCTGAAAATGTACATTGGATGCTTAAGTGGCATTTTTATATGTATAGATTTCTGTAGGTATATTTTTACACACTGTATGGTAGATGTCCTTTCTGTTTTCAGAATAAATTCAGTGCTGCTTTAGAAGGGCCCAGTCTAAAAAATTGCAATCTGTGTGTGACTCCAGTGGCAATCAGCAGCTAGTGGCTAGACTAAGTATATTATGAAGGATTTATTAAAAACACTTCAGTGCCACAACTAAGTGTGTGGTATGTTCAAGTATTATTCTGTACTTTATGGTGTGGTGCACACATTTGTTTGGAGTATAGACGCTTCTAAGAATGCCAAAGTACTGAATACAGATCTCCATCTGGTGCAACTTGTCATAGCTCCATTGAATTCAGTGGAGCTATGACTAGCTGAGGATCCGCTCCTGTTCTGAGTGCATTTCTAATTTGAAATGGGCATCCACAGAGCAATGATTGACAAAATAGGGGCAGTAGACAGATGGGTTGCGATGCTGAAAGTATGCCCAGAACTGATTGGTAGCATGACAGTTTGTTTGGGGTTCATGCACACTTTGATCTTCTGTGCTTTAATAAACTAGTAAGGATAATAATTCTTGATAGTGTACATCTTAGTACCCAAAGTAGGTTCTGCCCCAGGCTCAACTGGTTACTCTGTCCGGCAGTCAGCAAAAAGAATGCCATGCAGCAAATACTCTCAAGAAAGCATAAAACATCACTCTACCATATTGACTCTGAACAAGATGAGATATGAAGATTACACCCTTGAAAATCCAATGGACAGGATCACCAGTCTCCCCCTGAACTTACTGCTCTTCTCCCTGGAAATTTGTATCTTCTTTGGACTACTTTTACTGGAACATAGTGTAGTCACCACTAGATGATTCCTCACTCCCTCCCCAATTTGTTTGCTCCTACATCAGACTGAGTGCTAGTGAGGATAAGTGAGTGCACTGCTTTGCTCTGTGGACTTAGCTGTAATGGACTGTACTCGTCTTTAACATCAGAAATTAGAGAAGAAAAAAAGAACAGTTTTTAGAAGAGTCCAGGTGATCAGTGTTAACAGATCTCAGAGTAACAGCCGTGTTAGTCTGCAGTGAGCTGTAGCTCACGAAAGCTTATGCTCAAATAAATTGGTTAGTCTCTAAGGTGCCACAAGTACTCCTTTTAGTTTTAACAGAGTTAGGAGCAGAAATGGAGTAGGGGTGGCTGGACATACTTGACTAAAGTCTCCTCCCTGTTTTGTTGGTGGCAGTGGGTTAACTGAGAGGAAAATTTGGCATACAGATTTTGAAAATAATTGATTTATTTTTTTCCCTTAGTTGAACAAAAAATCCCTGACAAATGTTGCTTTCATTCTAAAAATAACCACAGCATTTATAGATTGTTCAGGAGAAAATCAGTGTGATAACTTTTCCAACGACATATGTTCTAATAGCTGTAAAGACCATCAACCTCTTCAGGTGCTCAGAAGTAGGCTCCTGAAAGACTTTAAGGGTAGGTCTACGCCAGGCACAGATTCCTGGAGAGAAGTTTCTCATGTCTGACAGCAGCAGCGCTATAGTGGAGGATCCCTGATCCTTTCTACTGGTCTAATATGATGGCATATTGCTGTAAAAAGTGAGAGCAGTCACTACGTTCTGCTGGCACTTAGACTTCTCTTCTCTGACATGTTTTCCAGGCCTTCATTTTTGCTCTAGCCATGCAATCATTTCACAAAGATTTCTTAGCCTTCAAGTTAGAGCAATTGCCCCCGTGCTACTGGAGGAATAAAACCAGGTGGTGTCCTGGCATCATGGCAAGATCAAGGGCACATGATTTGAAGGAATCCATGTTATCAGTACTGTATAAGAAAAAAACATTTTAATACTTACTCAAATCTCTCAAGTCTGTAAAACTGGGTTGGAGGGAACAAGCTCTGAGTAGACCTCAGTAACTGTTTCTGACCATTGCATAAATAGTGCAAGAACAGCATCTCTTGGGGTACAGTATTTGAGCATGTCTCCTGATTCCAGCTGGAATTAGAAAAGGACATTGGGATATGAAAAATAAGAAAGTAATAAGGAAATTTAAACTTTCTCAAACATCAATTTTTTTAAAAAAAGCTAGGTTCAAATTTTGGGCAGAGTTTCAGCTCAGTCCTTTATCCAAACCAGGTCACCTAACCCTAGTTATCAGCTTTCTCCTTTCCCTTAGGTATAAATTGTTATATAGCTGAAGGGAAGAATCTCCCCAGTTAAGAAATACCAAAGGAAGAACTTGCCTCAGCTAGTTACAATAGCTGAAAGAACTTACTCATTTTTTAAACAAAACCTCTTTTAAAAATTCACTGAAGCTTTTTCACTTAAAGTAATCTGTTTTGTTTCTTTTACTTTTTCTTGTCTGTTGGTTAAGGACTCCCTGATGTTATGGGCTTTTCTAGTTGCATTTCTCAGCGAGTTCCCAAGCACATTCCCATACCACATAGGGCTTAGCTATCTGTGTACTCTGAAAGGGTGTATCTTCCTGTGCTCTTTACTGACATTGCAGTGAATTCATGGACTACAATAAATTCTCTTTGGGGTAATTCATCGGAAGTATTAAAGAAAAAGATGTTATAGATTTGTTTCCAGTACAGCACCCAGCATTGGAAAAACAATGTAGCAAACTAGCCATCTGTCTAAACACTCCCAAGCTTTTTCGTCCGAAGGCTATTTTACTGAGTTCAGTGTTGAATGTTTGTCTGTCACTTGTGGGTTGCACAGAAGAGCTGTTTCCTCTTGCATAAATATTTATACAGCAGATACTTGTGCTTAATATTGCTTATTTCTACTGTAACAAAAATGATAATATTGTTACTATTAAAATGGGCCAGGACAGAAATGTTATGTAGCTACATCTCCATGCAGCAGGTGCATTTGATTCTTGAGACTAACATGCTTCTCTAATTAATCACCAAAGATCTTTGCTAATATCAACACTGTAGGCCAGATTATAGCTTTAGGCCACTGATTATATTAGCATTGGATGGGGGTTGGCCTCAGAGGAGCTGAACAGCAACAAGAATTCCATCCTTTGCCTTTCTGGAGAGGTCAGGCATGTAGCAGTTCCAGTTCTAAGTGAAGGGGAGATAGGAAGAGGTTGCTGTTAGGATGAGGGGATTCCACTTGCAGGAGTGCTGGAACAATTTTTATAGTGGGGGTTCTGAGAGCCATTGAATCAAACTGTAAACCCGGTATATAATGGAAACCACCTCAAGTCAGGGGATGCTGTAGCACCCACACCGCTAGTTCCAGCACCTATGTCCCTTCAAAATAAAGTTTGTCAAACTTGAGCAGATGGATCTGCAGGGATTAGTTCAGCTTTCTGCAAACAAACAGCACAGTTCAGGTGATGTATTCTGCAGTCATTTAATTTAATGATGTGCCCCACAATGGACTGATGTTTGCCCCAAGATGCACTGAATAAAGTTCTGCCGCAGCAGAACTTGGGTGGAACCTTTTGGGTCCCAGTGTTGCTGACTGGCCACTGGGAGGATACTGTGTTAAAAGTATGCTTTCTTTCTTCACTCTAGCCTGCAGCATTACTGCACATTCAATTGTAATACGTTCATAGCTCAAACTTGCAAATTATTGAGCACTTTCAACACCTGTTGACTTCAGTGGATTTGGCAGGATTGATCCCTTAATGCCAACCATAGTATGGAACACTGGGAGAATTTCATTCTTAAATTTTGTGTAAAATAAATAAATATAATACTGACAATTTCCCTAATAAGGCAAAAGACCAGCAAACTTTAAAGTAATTGAATTGCATAAATAGCATTGCCTGTTTTATTAAATGAAAGTAAATTTTTGTCATTCAAGTGAAATCTGGTTGAAATTTTAAGGTGACAAACCAATTACGTTAACAGGTTTTGCCTCAAGCAATTTCATTCTCACTTCACTGGCTGGAAATTCACAAGAGATGATAGTAGAAGCACACACACATTCTCAGCATGACTCTACAGAGAGTTCATTATATTGCATTCGACTGATTTTAAAAAGAATCTTTTTTCCCATTTAGTGTTGTGAAGTTTTTATCCTGTTTTTATTTTGAAAAAAAAAAAACAAAACCAAAACTCTATTCTAGAAGAAAACTTCAGCCTGTGATTTTTTTTATGTTGCAGTTACTTAAGTATTTGCAATTCAGAAGCTTTGCTCATTTCACAGGTTATCTGCAATGTTATTCATCAAACATGGTACAGTCTTTCTCTCACAGGTTTTCTTTCACGTATTCTGTGGTTCACTATTTTTTGCAGAAGTTGCAGATATATTACAAATAGCATGATTTGCTTTTTATTGTAGTGTAATGTTCCTTCTCACTTACAAAGAGCAAATAACACTTTCTAATAGAGACTATCCTTAGAAAAGCACTGTGGAGTATGCTGGGAGTATGACAAATTCTTTAGTGTCACAAATGCTTTTTGACACATCTTTTTGATCAATATTGGAGGACATTCTAATTTTCATTTTAGTTCTCTGCACCATATATTTTTATTAATGGACCAAGCAGGAAAGCACAAAACTACATCCAAAACTTTCTGAAGTTCCAAAGGATTTGGATCTAGGTTTTTGTTTATGGCCCATCTCTTCTATCTTTATAATCACTATTAACCCTGTTATCTTTCCCATGGAGTGAATCCCTGCAAACCTCAGTGAACTAATTCAGTCCAGGTATTTTACCTGCTCCTCCCCCTGTAGAGATTTGTTTATAGATGTTTCTTAATCTTCCTTTCTCTTCCTTGTCATCTCTGAGTACTCCTCCTGGAATGATTAGAAACCTTCCTCACCCTTTGAGAATGGCATATGGTCACACACAATATTTTCAGATGAAAGGGAAATACTTGACCAACATGTCTTAGCAGCTCTTTGATCTCCTTGCAGAAGGCTGGTGCATCTTCCAGCAGTTCCTTTCGTAAGATGAACAAATGAAACATTGTCTTGTTTGGGCAGAGATAACTACATACTTCGCATAGAGAGGAAAACTCTGATCACCTGCCATATGCTGCCTGGGAAGGAGAATTCAGAGACAAATAAAACGAAAGATGTACTAGGAACACTCATTTCCTAGCAAATTGGCCAACAGGTTTTCACAGCATCTTCTGGGTAACTGGCGAGCAAGTGCTGTTGTATCCCCCCCCACATTCGGACACAAAAAGCATTTTATTTTTCTTGAAACACACACTTGAAATGTCCAATTTCCTGATTAATGTGATACTACCTTTTTGTGTCACATCATACAGTAAAACATATGCTGGTGATAGTTAGTGTTTTGGCTTGAAGAGATATTCAGCGTTTATTCTGAACCGTATATTCCCTATTGGGAAATCCTTTGTCAAGACACAAGAACTCTGAACACAGGTTCATTTAACAACCTGCGATATACCTTTACCTGGCTTTGTAATAAAAGTATACAAATGTTTTCAAAATTGTGAGTGCTCATCTGTTGGTTGGAATTCCACGCCCCACCCACCCACCCCTGCCCCAATGTTAAGTACTTGTATTTTCAGTCCTGATTTGTGACTTAGATATGGATGGTTTATTTGTACAGTAAAGTCTAGGACTTCAGACTGCTTATAGCACCTTTTATCAAAGGATCAAAAAGCATCTTACAAACACTCATTCATTAAGCCTCACAACAGTTCTGTGAGGAAGATCCTACACCTCATTGACTTCATTTGGTGGTGGTATGGGGTACTCAGCCTCTAAAATCAGGGCTTTCCCTGTCTCAACTAGGGTACCCCAAAAAGAAGACAACTGAATTGATGGATGTGCTTGATAACTTAGGTCCAAGTATCTTGTTCAAGATCACGAAGCAGAATTAGTGGGAAGGATGGGATTAGAACCTAGAGATCTTGACTCCAGGTCTCCTATGAAAAGCACTAGACTACAGTGCATTTTTAGAGACACTGTTAGAGATGTTAGCCATTAAAATGCAGCCTAGTCAAAATACTTGGATACTCACAAGTAGGGAGTTTATATTAATTATCAAGGGTCAGAGGAGAAACAGTTTGATTTTTTTTGGATTTCCCAATACCTATAATCTGTTTTGGGTAGGGACTGGCTTTATTTTTGTGCATTATAAAGTGCTGATCACATTTTTTAATTTAAACCAAATAGTAATTTTAATAAAATGAAGATTAAATGCTGACAGACAAATAACAAATCTTTTTTGAAGATTTTTCAATCTTAAGAACTCAGCCCTGTTCCCATCCAGGACTTTATTAGGAGCAGGATAAAGCCCTGTAAATTATATGTTCATGAGTGTAATGCATATCCTATATAGAAATTAAATGAATGGATATTCTGAATGTGTTCTGCAAAGTGTGGGTACCTTTTTAAACCGCCATTCAAAGATCTGTAGGATCAGTAGATGCTCACCAAACAGCCACTTTGATACCATTCTTTAGCACAATATTGAAAGTTGGAAATGCTGATCAGTTTAGCCTGTGATATTCTCCCCAAGTTCCACCTCCTGAAAATTTCCAGCATAACACTGATTCACCTGTGCACATGTCAAGCACCTAGATACAAGAATAGGAGGATGAAGAACTTTGACACTGTGAATAGCAGATTAGACCGATTCTGCCAGTTTTACTGGTGCTGGCAATGGAAAGAAGGCTATTGTGCTATCAGAGACCACAATAACTTGGGCAGTGTGTCCACCACCATTTGGGTAGTTAATTGTTCTTCTATCACTTACAAACTCTATTCAAGAATCACTTAGCCTATCAATGATTCCAGCTCTACATGGAACTGGAATCCTACAGCTAAGTACTCCTTTTATACCAAAAAATTAAAAAGATGTGTGCCAAATACACACACAAGAGAAAATGATTGATCTCTAGAAAGGGTATTCAATTTATAAAGTTAGATAAGTAGTTAATATTAATGATTGATGACTTCAGGATATTGGATATCATGATACTCTCTCCATCTATCACCTCATTGTTACATCCACTTTGAAAATGAAGATCTACCCGTAAAAATGATGAATCAAGGATAAACAAGTATTATGGTAAGCCTACTGCATAGCTGATAGGCAATCATCACCAGCCATTCCATCTAAGAAACATCTTTTTAAAGACTTCTCCTGCATCATAAATTCTATTGTATAAGCAGAATCTAAACTGTGGACACAGCCAACATAAAATCACCAGGAATAAATTACTTAGAAGTAAAGGGTTTCTCTTTATCCTTTATAATATCAGATCCACAAACTAAGCATCATACAGTGGTACTAAGGAAATTTTACCTGGTTATAAAATTTTAGCATAGGGTTGCAATATTTCACAAAGATATCAAAATACTAAAATATTTAATTTTGCAGTAAATCCTCAGGAATAAAAATAAGTATTCAGCTCTCACATTGGTTGTGGAAAATGCCTGTGATTGGGTGATTCAAAGAAGCCAAACAGCTTTTAGCAACTGCCACTCATTTAAATAAAAAGTGAAGTCAGACAAAAATAAAAGCTGAGTTTAACATCTTACCTGGTACTATTTGATTCCAAAAGAAATGGAATCCACCTTAAAGGGGAGAGTGCATAATTGAAGAGACTATTCTTGTCTCTCACCGGTAGTGACAAGATTTACATGATTTTATTGCAGTAATTACTGTATCATGCTGATCAAAAATGATTATCATTTCCATAGCAACTTCAAAAGGAAGGAATGATTGGGGGTGGGTGGGGACAACAGTAAAGCAGAGTTTCTTGATAGCACTACACAGCATGTCTCTTGGTTTTGTTTTGTTCACAGGATGAACTTCTGTAATTTCACAAATCTGTTGTATGCTCCTATACATCTAAAAGGGAAATGAGGGAGGTTATGTCAGCATAAAAATCCAATGAGTCACTTAGGTTTTCCATGAGTAGATATGTATTAGTGACTCTTTGGTGGCTTAGTGGTTGAAACATGATATTTAGAATGTTTAGATTCTCTGGAATCACAAGCTCACATCTTGTGAGGGCAGACTCAGCCCTTAAGGTATATAAATCTGATTCCATGCAATTTACTATTTGTGGGTCTTAAAATTTGGTTCCCTTGTTAGCTGTGCAACAATATTAGATCCTTTGATTCTTATTTTTCAGAAGAAGGGTTTGCCATAGTGCTGTTGGCCAAAACTTTTATTCCCCACACTTTTGTGCAATATAATGTAGAAAAGTTGATTTGTCACCCTCCAACCCAGAAATGGCTGCCTTTCAGCAGTGCTTTATTTCAACTGAGTTTGAAAAGCACTTCAGGGATCCTTCAAGATAAAGAATTTTTTTCAAAAGCACCAAAGTAGCTTGGGCACCTAAGTTCCATTTTCAAAAGTGATTTAGGCACTCTTGATGATTTTACTCCCAGCCTTTAATTACATAACATACTATTTCAAATAATACAACATAACATTTTTTTAAAAAGCCTTAAATACATATTAACAGCCCAAATACTTTGTTAATGTCAAGGTAAGATTGCCAGGTGATACCTTTTACCATTCCAGAATGTAGAGTTCAGTTACACCAAATCCTTTGCAAACCAGGAAATGACAAGTGAAGGAAATGAAGAGCGAAGGCAACAAACTTAAATGTTGTAACACCAGTAAATAGAGTTAAGATACATGCCCCCTGTGACCTTTTACTCTGCCCCACTGGGCTCAGTAAGAGTGGTGCCATATGTAGACATGAAATACACATAAGAGAAGGAACAGTTCGTAGTGTTGTGTATTGTTCCACAGACTTGAGTCCCAGCATTTGTTTGCATGCACGCTAGCAGCATTCACTGTGTTTGGTGTGGTGGAGGCACGGAATGGTGGAGGGATTAGTTGGAGCAGGTTGGAAGAGATGTCACTGTGCTATAAGAGAAGGTGCATGTTTACCTTGAGGGATCAACTATACCTCATTGCAGTGCTGAGTTCTCTGCACTGTTACTACTTATAGGTATCTTCTTGTCATGGGGACTGTCAACAGTCAGGGGGTATACATGACACTGTCTCTGGACTTAGTGTCACAGAATGAATCATCAGGGCACGGGTGAAGGGGTAGTAACATTTAGCCAGAGTTAAGGTAGTGCTGTAGGGGTGCCGCGGACCTCAACTCTGTATTTCCTGGTTGTCCAACACTTAAGTCTGTATTGCTTCCTAGTTTTCGGAGAACTGAGTGAGGCTGAATTTGGTATTCTGGAAGGGTACGAGACACCACTGGGCAACTTTACATGCATTAATGGAATTTTGGGCAGTTAATTTCCTCCTTTTTTAAAAAAAAGTTCCCAGTGCCCTCATGTTTTATAGGACCGCCCTCCCCCTACATTGTCTCCAGTCTCTCTGCCTGTCCAGCACAGCCTTTTCCTCTCTCCCTAGCTCTAGGTGGGCATCAGCAGGGAGCCCATAGGTTGAGGAGCTGGGCAGAGAGGGTGCAAGAACTGACAGAGTCAATGGGAGCATGGTGGTTTGTTTTGGGTGGGGGGGAGGGGCTGGATGTGGGGAAGATTGCAGGGGCAGAATTGAAGCCCTCCCTACATTCCCAGCTATGCAGCTCTGCCCCCTTCCTATCCTTCCCACACTTGTCTATTCTTCTCTCACCTCTCCTTTTCCCCTAGAAGCAGCAGCAAGGAGAAAGGTCAGCCTGCAGCCCCATTCCCCACTAATGGAGGTAGCATGGGGATGGAGAGGCAATAGTTCTAGGTTCCTTTCCCTGATCAGGGGAGCAATGGAAGGAAAGAGAGCTCCAACCCCTCCGGTGCAATAGTCATGGGGAGAAATTGTTGAGGGGTAGGGAAGGGGGCAGGAGAGAAGGAGGGCTCAGATGGCTCCGCTTATCTTGTCCTTAAGGCCTTTGTTTCCAGTTCTTATTTTAACATTTGCTGGGAATTTATCATGTTCAGTGCAAAAATTATAAAAGGGTGAAAGTCTGTTTTCTGGGTAAATATCAGGATTAATACTGGGAGAAGTAGGAGGATAGAAAAGTAACAAATAGAGAAAAGTAAGACTGTGTCTACTTCACAAATGTGCTATCGTGGCACAATTGCAGCTATGCTGCCTGCCATAGGGTATGCACTTGCTATAACAAGATACATCCTGATGGGTGAAATCATTTTGGAGAGATCAAAGCCATAGGATGAGCCCCAGGTGTGGCCAAACAAGTTATAAAAACCATATGATTTTGTAAACACAGCTTCCCTAAAAAACTGTATGTCATCTGGCTCAAATAATCCCCAGTCTGGACAACTAACGCTAACTCATGCCCCTATGACACAGAGCAAATTTCAAGCCAATCCAAGTCAGCATGTGGATTTTTCAATAATCATCTTTTAAACAGTAATCAACTTTCAATCTTAACCATAGCAGAGCTGCCACTCTGCGATGTGTTGCTTCTTCTACTGCTGTGTCCTACTTTGTGTATAAAGTCACTTCAGTACAAGGTGCATATCAAATGAGGCAAGGGCTGCTGCAGGGCCTTCTTGCCTTCATTTCATACCTTTGCCTGTGCAGTATTTAATTCAGCACTATGCATGTTCTTCTGTGCATGCTATGCAGCTAAAGTTAGCCCAGTGTTCATGCGTGTAGTGCAACCTGTTCTACTTAGAACATTGGTATAAAGTGCTTAAAAATTATATTCTAAGTACATATGAATTGCAAACTTTCATAACTTTCAAAGCAAACCCAAACTTCAGGTGAACACTCAATGGCACTCTTCAATAAGGGCTATTTTCTTGACAAAAATAAAAACTTTGCTTTTGGGGGCTAGAGCTAGTCCAAAAAAAAGGGTGGGTTTTTTTTAATTGTAATAGGAAATCTATTTTATTCACTTGTATTTTAAAAAAAAAAGTGGAAACTTTTTCTCAAACTTATTTTTTAGGCAGAAAACCAGCCTGGAAAACTTCATCCCGAAAGGTGAAAATTTAAGAAAGCTAGGAGCTACTGAAAACAGGGCTTTTATTTTATTTACATCACAATAATATTTAAAAGTCCCAACTGAGATCAGGGTCCCATTGTGCTAGGTGCTTTACATATCCATAGTCAGAGAGAGACCCTGCCTTGAGGACCTTCAGTCTAAGTCGACAAGATAGACAAAGTGGGGGAGAAATGACATTTTATCCCCGTTTTTACAAATGGGGAAATGAGGTACAAAAAGAATAAGTGACTTGCGCAAAGTTATATGGGAAATCTAGTAGAACTGGAAATTGAACCCAGATCTTCTGAGTTCCAGTCTAGTGCCTCAACATAGGATCATATTTCCTCACAAAATAATATTAAATGGAGTGCTAATGAGAGCTGACATTAGCATATTGCCTCTTCTCATTGTGTCTTGTCATAGTTTATAAAAGAGTTCTAAAATACCTTGAATAGAAAATGTGTTTATAAAATTAGTTTCTAAACAATAGATTAGATGCTGATAGTAGAGAGACTGTTTATATAAATGTGTCAGCCATTTGTAAAACATTTTCTGAACTTTTGTTTTTGAATTTCCTTTAACTGACTCTGGTCTTGTTTTAACATCACTCAAGAGCAGTACTTCACTGCTGTGCTGTTTATTCTAAATGCCAGTTTGGATGAACACCATCTTATGAAATGGTAAGGAAGAGTGACCTAGGGTAGAATAAATGGTCTTATCACAGTTTTGTTATGATATCATAAGGTGTTATACTTGAGAACGTGATCTATATGTAAGATATCTAAGGGGGATCATTTTGTGCATTTACTGAATATGGGAGCACCAATTCTTCCAATGAGTTAACATATAGCACTTTAACTTTGAATTCATGAATCTACCCGAAAGCACAGAAGAAACAGGGCTCTTTAATTTAGCAGCCAAAGGATACAAAAAAGGTGCAAATATTTTTAATGCTGAGCTTAATTAACCATTGGGACAATTTACCAAGGCATGTGATGGATTCTCCAGCACCCTAAGTCTTTAAATCAAGATTGACTGTCTTTCTGAAAGATATGCTCTAGCTCAATTAGAAGTTATGGGCTTGATGTAGCAATTATTAAACAGCATGCTCTGTGTTATGCAGGAGGTTAGACCAAATGATCATAATGGTCCCTTCTGGCTTTAAAATGTATGACTCTCAGGAAGCAGTTCATATTGTCTACCATTGTTTCCTAGATAAGTTGTTAATGATTCTCCTGCTAAAGTTTATAAGTAATCAAAGTACAGTTTGGGATTAAAGAAATTCTGATTTCTATTCAGTTTTCATTTTACTTTGGTTATCATTTCGTTGTCTTATTGACAAACTAGTATGACAATGAAAAATGTTTAGATATTGGCCAAATATCACACAATTAAGCAATTTGACATAGGAATGTGCAAAACAAAATTTAACAGTAAAAGGCTGGACTAAATACATAGATTTCATCTCTTCAAAGTACTAATAAAGACATCAGCAGGAAAATCAGTCATGAACATATATTATTTGTGTGCACTTAAGCTGGACAGATAGGATAATGGATGTAGTATGTGCCAGATGTTACATTTCCTGAAAATAGATATGTTAAAGGAGCTCACAAGTGGTTGTCAATGCCCCTTTCATTACCCTATCAGTCTAAATTTATCCAGTTGAAATAAGCATCTTAGTTAGTCTGAACTTGGGCTTCACCTTAAAATCTTTTGTGGCTTGGTCTTGCAAATTATGCCATGCTATATTAATATTATACAGTTATTCAGATTTTCTAACAAGTTAAAAAGATACTGGTATTTGGTTAATTATACCTCAGTTTGAAACAAGCAAAACAACAGTTTGCCAACTTAGTGTTAAAACCCAGTTATTTCTATGCAGTTACTTATAAAAATTTGGGCCTTTATTTCTAAACTACATGTACGCAAAACTTGCAGGTTCAATAAGAGTAATAGTACAGAAATGACGGTGTAGACATTCAGCAAGCTTCACTGAGCTCTTCCTCTGGTCTGGAGAAAGTAGCCAGTGTCTGAGCTAAATAAAGGTCAGACAGATCCTTTTAAGCATAAGGGTTTCACACAAGCCATAGAAGACCCACTTAAATGAAACTGGCAAATTAAAGGTTAGCATGCGGTAGTGTTATAAATTATTGTAAAGAGCCATAGTTCAGTGTCTCTTTAAGTCCATGTTTTCTAGTGTCCAGTAGAGTGATGAATTTAAAGCTCCCAAGTTCATCTTTTGAAGGAGTTGTGCAGGTTTCCTTTGAGGATGAGGACTGAGAGGTCAGACATACAGCAACCACTGTGAAAAGTGTTTGCCCACAGGCGAGATGATGATTTTTGTCTTTTTATCATTTTTCTGTGAGAATTCATCTGAGAGTGTAGTGATTGTTTGTTTTTTACCAACATATTTGTTGTTGGGGCATGTTGTGCACTGGATGGGGTACACCACATGTGATAGGCATGTGTGGGACTCATGGATCTTGAAAGGTGTTGTGGGAAATATTGATCCACATAGTTGTGAAGATATGTGTCTAGGTTTTGCATGTGTGGTCAGGGACTGGTACTGCTTTGAGTTGGTGGGTCCTTGTTTGTGGGGAGGTTGCTTCTGTTGATGAGGTTGATGAGTAGGAGCTTGTTTGAAGGCCAGAAGAGGGGACTCAGAAAGGATTTCATTCAGGATGTGGTCCCCATCAGGTATGGGTTGTAAGTGTTTGATACCCAGCGTGAGATACAGTGTAAGATGGTAGGTGATAACTAGAGGTATTGGGTCAGTAGATTTTTTTTTTTCTGTATTAAAGCAGGCTCTTTGTGAGGCCCAGTCCATAATGCGATCTACTTCTCATGTGGAGTGGCCTTGTTTAGTGAAGGCAGGTTTAAGTATGTTTAAGTGTATATCCTGGACTTTTCTTCAGTGCACATTCTGTGATAATGGTGACTCATGAGTAAGGCTCTGGAGAACTTTAGATGGGTGCACAATATACTTTTTTTTTTTTTTAAATAAATTAATGTTTTAAGCTTTTTCATTAAAAAAAGATAGCTCCATTCTAGTGGTTAAGATGTGGTATTCAATAACTTTACTGAGGGATACTTGTTGAAAATAAGTAAATAAACAATTTGGGATATTCTTAGCAGACTTTGGGTTTACATCATAGAAGATTAGGGTTGGAAGAGATCTCAGGAGGTCATCTAGTCCAACCCCCTGCTCAAAACAGGAGCAACACCAACTAAATCATCCCAGGCAGGGCTTTGTCAAGCCAGGCCTTAAAAACCCCTAAGGAAGAAGATTCTACCACCTCCCTAGGTAACCCACTCCAGTGCTTCACCACCCTCCTAGTGAAATAGTTTTTCCTAATATCCAACCTAGACCTCCCCAACTGCAACTTGAGACCCTTGTTCTGTCCTCTGCCACCACTGAGAACAGCTGAGCTCCATCCTCTTTCGAACCCCCCTTCAGGTAGTTGAAGGCAACTATCAAATCCCCCCCCCCCCCCAACACACACTCTTCTTTTCTGCAGACTAAATAATCCCAGTTCCATCAGCCTCTCCTGACAAGTCATGTGCATCAGCTCCCTAATAATTTTCATTGCCCTCCAATGGACTCTCTCCAATTTGTCCACATCCTTTCTGTAGCGGGGGCCCAAAACTGGCCGAAGAGAGGGGAATAATCACTTCCCTCTATCCACTAGCAATGCTCCTACAATATGCAGCCCAATATGCCATTAGCTTTCTTGGCAACAAGGGCATGCTATTGACTCATATCCAGCTTCTCATCCACTGTAATCTGCAGAACTGCCGCTTAGCCAGTCAGTCCCCAGCCTGTAGCAGTGCATGGGATTCTTCTGTCCTAAGTGCAGGACTCTGCACTTGTCCTTGTTGAACCTCATCAGATTTCTTTTGGTCCAATCCTCCAATTTGTCTAGGTCACTCTGGATCCTATCTCTACCCTCCAGCGTTACTACCTCTCCCTCCCAGCTTAGTGTCATCCGCAAATTTGCTGAGGGTGCAATCCACACCATCCTCCAGATCGTTAATGAAGATGTTGAACAAAACCATCCCCAGAACAGCCCCCTGGGGCACTCTGTTTGAGACCACTGCCAACTAGACGCCATTGATCACTACCCGTTGAGCCCGACGATCTAGCCAGCTTTCTATCCACCATATAGTCCATTCATCCAATTCATACTTCTTTAACTCGCTGGCAAGAATACTGTGGGAGACCGTATCAAAAGCTTTGCTAAAGTCAAAATATATCACGTCCATCGCTTTCCCCATATCCACAGAGCCAGTTATCTCATCATAGAAGGCAACCAGGTTGGTCAGGCATGACTTCCCCTTGATGAATCCATGTCGACCATTCCTGATCACCTTCCTCTCCTCCAAGTACTTCAAAATAACTTCTCAAAATAGAGCTAGTAAATTCTGTAATATCTTTCTGTTCGCTTGTTGATTCAATGTAATTTTATTGAGCTACCGGTATGTGCACAACTGCTACATTTAATTTTTGTAGGTCACCATCCCAACAGAATGGTGATTACCCATTGGAGGTGCACATCTGTGGAACATTGTATTAAAATGGCTGCTCAGTGGGCCAATATATCTGGAGAACAAGTGACCCATTATGCAGAAAGTAAAAAGTTAGTGCAATGTTTCTACAGCAGAGAGTTGTGGAAAAAGATGGGTCCTAAGCCTGGCAGTTGTCTTTATAAAAATTAATATTCTAAAAGCATTTCTAAAGCACTCTCAGCTGATGTAAATGGGTGTGGCCTCACTGAAGTTAGTGGAGCTGTGTCGATTTTCACTAGCTCAAGAGCTGGACCTTGGTGTGTTATGTGATTCTCCAAACCTCATTTGCTGGGATAATTGTGGGGGCATCTGCCCTCCATTGTTGTTTGGGAACAGACATGTTTTATCAAAGAGAGAAGCTATGGGGACATAAATTTGGGGTATACAACCTTTTGAAATATGCTCTTCCCTTGTTGACCTTCAGTATGACTGGGTATAGCATGCCACTGCCATTAGAATGCTGAAGGGTGCTGTGCTGGAATATCACTCCCATAAGCTTGCCAGATGGTATTTGACGCCACCCCAGAAAAAAGACAGTTAAAGTAGCTGTGTAGTGCTGAATCTCGTATTACACAGCCATTTTTGGGGTGGTGAGAAGTGTGCCATTGAAGTAGGGAGCAGGCTCTGAATTAGAAGGCTCTGGAAGAGGAAATGCATTTGTGCTGGACAGAGCCTTTGGAGTGTGTGGAATGCACTTTGTCAGCAGTTACTTTTGTGCCAATAAGTTAGATAAGTGTTACTGTTTACATACCAATTTGCTCTGTTATTCAATAATCTGTGCAGTAACCAGGGCAACCTTTCCATCATATTAATTACTTCAAAGATACACATCTTCATAAAGAAATATGCATACCAATAGGTTACATAGACATCTGGAGAATTTACAGAGTGTGTTGCATATTTACTGAAACTATTTTCTAAACACAATTGTCTCAGGTTTTAGGACTTGCTCCAAAGCCCATGGATAGACCTTCCATTGTCTTCAGTGGGTTTTTGATTAAGCCTTTAATGCCTGTTTAATAAACCAAACACTTGGAGCTGTCACACCTACTTTCATAGGTATGTGTCAGAACCTGCTACTCTGAAACCTATCAGAACCAGTGTGTCTGGTCAATATGCATCTCTGCAAGGGGGCATCAGCCTGGCTGTGTCGGTCTGCAGATTTTTAAAATCACTTTTAGACTTGGGAGAAGGCCGTTTGAACTGTATTTAGCTTCTCATAACTCTCCCCCCTCCCGCCCCCCCCCCCAGATCAAATTACCTCTATTGTCTCTAAAAATTAGCTTTAATTAGATGTATTTTGAGGCATATAAATTGTAGGGTGAATTGAGATCTGCTAGTCCTACCCAGGAGATTGCTACCCATCCCTTAAGCCAGCTATCTCATGCAGGAGCTGAAGGCCTTAATCTTAACTCAGTCCAAAAGTAAATCCCAGAAGTTCCTGTGTAATTGGATCAGGTGTCTTTCCATGACATCTTGGTCTATAATATTCCGAGTTGCTTCATATCTTTAGTGGTGATGGGAAAGCCAAGGCAGGGCTAGAATAGCAGATGGTACTGAAGACTGGGACTGAAATATTAAGTTCTGTGGAGGTCTAGGACGAGAATAGAAAGGGATCCTGCAGGTCAGGATGAGGGCAGTGCAGTGGAGGAAAGCTTATAAATCAAGATTCAATGCCTGGATATATTTAATCTAGATTAATTCAAAGTAGAACTAAGGCATTCATTTTTAACAGTGAACATAATGGAAATTAAGGAGCAACTTAAGGGATGTGGTAGATTCTCCATCACTTGGGGTCCTTAAATCAGGAGCAGATATCTTTATAAAAGAAAGATTCTAGGTCAGCCACAAGTTATTGGGCTCTGTGCAGGAATGTTTGTGTGAAAATCTAAGGCCTGTGTTAAGCAGGAGGTCTAGCTAAAGGAATATAATGGTCCCGTGTGGACTCAACATCCATGACCGTTTTTTGGGCAGGGTGTGTGTGTGCGTGCACACAGGGCATGACTCTGACACTGTTTAAAACTCTGAACTACAGTAGGTTAGCAGGTTTTTGTGGAGCATCTCCCTGACGTTCCATAGATGTCCCATATGAGTAGAACCTGACTTCAATCATCAAAACAAATTAGCTAGCTATTTATTATAAGCAATAAGCCACTCCAATAGGTTTACTTTTTCTTTTTGGTAGGTGTGGTACTTCTGGCAGTCAAAAGCTTTTTGTGCAATCAGTGCAAGAACTTCAGGACTTAGAACTTTAAATGCTCCAGGACAGGGATCATCTCTTTGATATGTGTACAATAGCTAGGATGATGGGCCTGTAGTGCTACCACAATATAAATAATATACACCTAATACAGTAGCCTTGTTCAATCTGATTGTTGCATGAATACTGCACTATGCCTATGGGGGGGACGAGACACAAAAGTTAAGGGATCAGACTCAAGATGCTAAAAGTTTCTGGAAACTGGGAAGAAATATTTCTTAGAGATCTTCAGAGCAAAAGATAGTGGGGAAGCAGCTCTATAATTATTGCAGTCGGATAGTATGCCAACAAAAAAGGAACAATTAGTGATGTTTCCCAGTCAGTAGGTATTTCTCCTAAAATAAGTGATCTATTGCCTGGATGTGTAATTAGGACCATGTAATAATAGGTTCAGTATCACTAACTCTCTGTGAAATAGGGGGAAAAAATCCACCCTATCAATAATTGTAGGTTTGTGTATGTCTCTCCTTCCCCTCCTCCTCATCAATCTTTAAATATATCTCCTTCTGGCTCACAGTACCCTTAACTTCATTAACAGTACCCTTAATGGTTACTTTTACAGATAATGTTAAATATGCTGCTTGAAACAGAGAAATTAATTTCCTATCCTGTAATATTTTTGAACTTCATGTGTGTTCCCAACCATTTATTTGTGATAATTTTATACCACTTTTTTGTTTCTTTTCTTTCCTTTTTTTTCCCAATAGGAAAATATCTCTGTTAGAAACCAGAATCACACAAAGAAAATTGCTGTGTAATTTGAGGGAAAGCATACCCATTTTCTGCCATTGGCTTAGGTACCATAAAGGAATACGATGAGTAAAAGATGACGGTGTCAATTTAGAAATTATTTCCTACTTAATACATCCGATGAAGTGAACTGTAGCTCACGAAAGCTTATGCTCAAATAAATTGGTTAGTCTCTAAGGTGCCACAAGTACTCCTTTTCTTTTTGCGAATACAGACTAACATGGCTGCTACTCTGAAACCTTTGTTTAAATAAATATTTTACACCTATTCTGCAAAAATAGGCAGGTATTTTAAGAAAAAGGCTATTGGGCCTAAAAGATCCAGCAAAGAAAGATTACATATATCCTGGATAAATTGCTGAAGGGAGATAATGAGCACATAATTCCTTTTTAGAGAAATATTGAGTGATAACAATATGCTAGGTGATGTGCATAATAGTGGAGACAAAGGATTGCCTCAACTGAGATTGGGGTCTCTGCACAAAACAAACAATATGCACAGCTAGTGCACTAGCTGTTAATCTGTAAGGGAATTGAGGGCTGACTATAAAAATATTCTATAACTATTTGGGTAGTTAGGGTCTGGAACAGGCTTCCTAGGGAGGTTCTGAAATCTCCACCATTGGGGGTTTTTTAAGAATAGGTTGGAGAAACACCTGTCAGGGCTGGGCTAGGTTTACTTGCTTTTGCCTCAGCTCAGGGGGCTGGACTTGATGACTTCTTGAGGTCCCTTCCAGCCCTACATTTCTATGGTTCTATGAAAGATGACACCCCTGGCAACTGAATTTGCATGTTCATATTCATCCACAGATCATGTATAGTACCAGTTCAGACTTCTCCTTGCTGTTGACCTATGTTTGTGTACCAGATCTATTATGATGGCTTTAACAGGGTGTCAGAATGGAATTCCTGGGATAAAAATGCAGAGAATGAAGAGCTACTTCCTAGGCCAGGGCTTCAAAACTTCCATTCCCAGGTGGGGGAGGGGTAAAGCGATCACCCCAGAGAATTGGATGGGGTGGGGGGGTAGTTTGGCTTCTGCTGCTGCACATTAACATGAAAACTGCAGCACTAAATGGCCAACACAACGGGCTTTGCTTGGTATGGGAGTGGAGGGTGTTGCTGTGATGAAGGTTGCAGAAGCCAAAAGACTAGGGCTTACCATGGCCGCCTGCAAGCCGAATTCTGTTGCCCGGCCCTGCGTGTGTGATCTCTAACACCAAAGCCGCAGGCACGCAATATAAGATGGAAAATGCGACCTTGTACCAAAATCACATGTGCTATGTAACGTGAATAGTGTTGTTCACCATGAAAGAGTATAGCCATTGTTCTGTAAAATGTATCTTTTTAAATACTTCACTCCCTCTTTTTCCTCCCACAGCTGCAAATGTTTCAAGCCTCCCTCCTCTGTCCCAAAGGCTATCTCAGACAAGGCAGCGAAAAAAACGCACCCGCGATGACATGTTCTCTGAGCTCATGCAGTCGTCTGGCACTGACAGAGCTCAGCAGAATGTGTGGAGGGACACAATAGCACAGTACAGGAAAGCAACCAATGAACTTAAGGACAGGAGGGACGATCGAGATGAGAGGTGGCGGCAGGAAGATCAGAGGAGGCAGGATGCAACGCTGGGGCTACTGCGGGATCAAACAGACATGCTCCGGCGTCTGGTGGAGGTTCAGGAACGGCAGCAGGATCACAGACTGCCACTACAGCCCCTGTTTAACATGCCCTCCCCAAGTCCCCTCCTCACCCAGATGTCCAAGAACGCCGGAGGAGGTGGGGGGGGAAGGAGGCTCCGGACACCCAACCACTCCACCCCAGTGGACAACCCAAGCAACAGAAGGCTGTCATTTAACAAGTTTTGAAGTTGCCTTTTCCCACCCTCCTCCCACACCCCACCCGGGCTACCTTGTGAATTATCTCCCTATTTTTATAATCAATTAATAAAGAATACATGGTTTTTAAACGATAGTGACTTTATTTCCTTTGCATGAAAGCTATGATCAAAGGGGGGAGGGCAGGTGGCTTACGGGGAGTCAACAAATGAGGCAGGTTTTCATCAAAAAGAAACAAACAGAAGTGTCACACGGTACAGTGGCCAGTCATGAAACTGTTTTTCGAAGCTTCTCTGATGCGCAGTGCTTCCTGCTGTGCTCTTCTAATCGCCCTGGTGTCTGGCTGCGCGTATTCAGCGACCAGGCGATTTGCCTCAACCTCCCGCCCCGCCATAAACGTCTCCCCCTTACTCTCACAGATATAGTGGAGCACACAGCAAGCAGCAATAACAATGGGAATATTGGTTTTGCTGAGGTCTGAGCGAGTCAGTAAACTGCGCTAGTGACCCTTTAAACGTCCAAATGTACACTCTACCACCATTCTGCACTTGCTCAGCCTATAGTTGAACAGCTCCTTACTACTGTCCAGGGTGCCTGTGTACGGCTTCATGAGCCAGGGCATTAAGGGGTAGGCTGGGTCCCCAAGGATATCATAGGCATTTCAACATCCCCCAACAGTTATTTTCTGGTCTGGGAAGTAAATCCCTTCCTGCAGCCATCTAAACAGACCAGAGTTCCTGAAGATGTGAGCATCGTGAACCTTTCCTGGCCATCCCACGTTGATGTTGGTGAAACGTCCCTTGTGATCCACCAGTGCTTGCAGCACCATTGAAAAGTACCTCTTGCGGTTTATGTACTGGCTGCCCTGGTGGTCCGGTCCCAAGATAGGGATATGTGTTCCGTCTATCGCCCCACCACAGTTAGGGAATCTCATTGCAGCAAAGCCATCTACTATGACCTCCACATTTCCCAGAGTCACTACCTTTGATAGCAGCAGCTCAATGATTGTGTTGACTACTTGCATCACAGCAACCTCCACAGCAGATCTGCCCACTCCAAATTGATTACTGACTCACCGGTAGCTGTCTGGCGTTGCAAGCTTCCACAGGGCTACTGGCACTCGCTTCTCAACTGTGAGGGCTGCTCTCATCTTGGTATTCTTGCGCTTCAGGGCAGGGGAAAGCAAGTCACAAAGTTCCATGAAAGTGCCCTTACGCACGCAAAAGTTTCAGAGCCACTGGGAATCATCCCAAACCTGCAACATTATGTGGTCCCACCAGTCTGTGCTTGTTTCCCGGGCCCAGAATTGGCATTCCATGGCATGAGCCTGCCCCATTAACAACATAATCTCCAAATTGCCGGGGACCATGGTTTTAGAGAAATCTGTGTCCATGTCCTCATCACTCTCGTCACCGCGCTGCTGTTGCTTCCTCACCTGGTTTTTCAGGTTCTGGTTCTGCATAAACTGCACGATAATGCGTTAGGTGTTTACAATGGTCATAACTGCTGCAGTGAGCTGAACGGGCACCATGCTTGCCGTGCTATGGAGTCTGCTTGGGCAATCCAGGGAAAAAGGCGTGAAATGATTGTCTGCCGTTGCTTTCACAGAGGGAGGGTTGACTGATGACATTTACCCATAACCACCTGGGACAAATTTTTTGCCCCATCAGGCATTGGGAGCTCAGCCCAGAATTCCAACGGGCAGTGGGGACTGCGGGAACTGTGGGATAGCTACCCACAGTGCACCGCTCGGAATGTCGATGCTTGCCACAGTAGTGTGGACGCACACCGCCAAATTAATGTGCTTAGTGTGGACGCATGCACTCAACTTTATACAATCTGTTCCCCAAAATGGACTTCTGTAAAATCGGAGTAATTTCGTAATGTAGACAAGGCCTTAGAAAACAAAAATGAAAAGGATGTAAGAAAAAATAATGAACAGGCAAGTTTAGAGGTTACAGCAAGATTCAGGTACTACTCAAGGCTCCAGCACCACTGAGCTGACTGGGAGCCTGCCAGACTTTTAGCTGGAAAGGCAAGGAGTTTCATGCAAGAATATATAGTGACTGGGAGCAAAGGACAGCCATTATATCAGCTGCAAGATTGCCCTTGCTGAAAACCTCTGTACATGTATATGGGCCACTGTGATGGCAACATGAACAGTTGCCAGCGCAGTACTAATAGTGCTCATGACATTTTTTTATCTTGCAATAAAATATAAGCAAAGTATGTAAACAGAAAGAATGAATGAGCCTGAATCTGCATGAAATAATTTAGAATGCATTTCCACATATAAAAAAGGTGTGTATGCGCACGCGTGTGGTGGGGGAAATCAGAGGTCCCAGAAGAGAAAACTATTGGCTAAATGGGAAGAATAGTAATAGGTAAGAAACAGGAATTTTCAATTACCTAATTTAGCACTAACCTGGAAGAGTTGAAAGCGAATCAGGTAAAATTATGTAAGTTTTATTGTATCTGTCGATGTCTAGAGCATTTTCCACTTTATAGAACAAGCAATCCATTATGCTACTAGGTCTAATGTTTAACACACCACTAAAACGGAATAGTTTAAGTGTAGAATTATTTAAAAAATTTAAATGTACTTACATTCTAAAATTTATTTAAAATGTTAGTGAAAACTGAAAGTTGAGGATCTCAATCTATATATAAAAAGAAAAGGAGTACTTGTGGCACCTTAGAGACTAACCAATTTATTTGAGCATGAGCTTTCGTGAGCTACAGCTCACTTCATCAGATGCATACAAAACAAAATAATTTGTTATTGATAAAGCAGATTATGTTGGGGATTCTTATATTACCCAAAAGAATCTTCCACAGTTAAGAAAATAACATTGTGCCCTGAACAAAATTTAAGCGGCACATTTTTAAAGGGCACAATAGGGTTTTATGCACAAATCCATGCAAACATTGCACTTATTAACCTATATTTGCGTCAACAAATAAAATTTTGGGAGTTCAAAGTGAAAACTGCATAAGTGACTACTCATGGGTTCTATTACTTAAATTGTGTGGGTATCTTGGCATTTGTGCAAGCAAAAATCAGGGGTTTTCACTGGTACAATCTTTGTAGAAGCACCTATTGTGCTTTCATTTTGAAAATGTGTTTAAGTATGCACTTACAGAAAACAAAATCTAAATGTCTCGCAAATCTCTCCAGTTGCTTGGTGTCCCTAACCACTCGTAAGCATGCTAGCACCCCCTCCCCCAAAGCTTGTTCAAACAGTTACGTATAATTTTTCAGACAAGTGCCTGCAGAATTCCATGTAGATTACTTTTGCACAGGAAACACAACACACAAGTAATGTACCTTTTCATCCCACTAATCTTCTCCTCTGTATGGGTCCATAGTCAACTGTAAGATCATCACTGGCTCCAGCCTGTTGGAGACACAACCACCATCTTTGTTCCTGGGGCTGTTTCCCTAAATTCTTTTGAGGGTGGCACAAACAAACTTTTTGTAAAAGGAATAATAATCTCTTGAGTTCCCAACTTGTGATAATGAAATGTTTATGACTAATCCAAGAATCTTTCTATAAGAAGTTAATCCCTTTATTTTTAGTATTTGAGTATTTTCAGGGCTTGCTCTTCCCCCATAGGCAATGCTATAGGTGTTGCAGCTTGCAGAGACAAAACTGTGTGCTTGCTCCATAGCTGACAGTGTGAGTAATTTTCCCCTGTACCTCTGAATGGGGAGTTGGCTTATTGATAGCGCTATATCTTGAAATGTATCCAGTTTGGCACTGAAGCTTTCCTCTACATTTTTCATATCTTTACAAAAGGCAGTTAGACATCGAATTCTCTCTTCCCCTTCCTTTTTAGATTCCACACACCCGAGCCTCTCAAAAGTTGTTCCATTAGGTCCTCCAGCTTTGTAGGGTTCTATTCAAATGGGTTAGTTTCAATGGTGCTTTTATTTTATTTGGGGAAGGGAGATCTTAAACTCACTCAATTTCTAACAAGTATTTTGGCTTGTTATGCAAACTAAAATTCCAGAATAAAACTTGACAATATCCACAGCATACTGGCGAGTGGAAAGATCTAACAGCCTTTTTAAAAAAATCAATTAGAAATGACTCACCAAAGCTCAGATCATGTGGTCTGATTCTGTGTTTACTATTTTTGGTCAGTGTCTTTTGTCCTTTTATTTTGCATTGTTTGGTTTGGCATTGGTTCATAAATTGTATTTTCAGAAATTAATACATGGATATTAATAGAGAAGATACATTTATGGGAACCTAGTCAGCCATGGTTTATATCATTACTGCCATCTAGGGAGCTCTTAAACCAGCCATACTTATCTGTCAGAATTTTAGTACAACTAAAGTACATTGTGGCGAAGTTTATTTTCTGACACAATCACAATGCTTTAATTTTAACATATATTAAGAAAATACTTAATCTAAGGCAAAATATGACCTAGAGTTATTGGAAAAATTCTTTTGTATGTCTCACTGGACTTGCATTCAGTCTTTAACTATTTCATACCTGAGGTACAAGAAAAAGCCCACACTGTTTAATTCACCTTTTCACAAGAGCATGGAGCGAATATGAAGGTAACACTGAAGACACAGCACAATTTGGATTCAGGTCAGGACATGGAACTGAAACTGCTTGAATCGCACTGATGCACAGTGTCCTCCTGTCAATGGATAGCGGGCGGACTTCCATTCTTGTGCTCTGGAACCTCTGCAGCATTTGACATGGTTGACCATGACATACTGCTGTCTTGTCTGAGAGAGGTGACATTGTTCCAGAATAATGCACTAAAATCATCTGAGTCCTTCCTGAAGGGACACACCCAATGATAGTGATGGGAAACTGCACCTCCACCAGTAAACCCCTCACTTGTAGAGTCCCACAATGATCAATTCACACTCCAGTCCTTTTCACCATCTACATGCAACTACTAGGTGAACTGTTCAGACAACATGAATTCAAGTGCTAGCAATATGCAGATGATACACAGCTCTATCTTTCATCACATGTGAACACACCACTACCACCCGTGCTTGAGGGCGATCAGCTCATGGATAAAGAACAGCTGGCTGAAGTCAAACCTGAGCAAGGCAGAAGTGATGCTGGTGGGCAGAGACAGTATTTTGAAGAGTTTGCAGCTGCCATACAGTCCCCTTTAGTTAAAGGTACAAAGTTGGTCAAATCAGTCCATAGTCTAGGAGTATGCCTGGATTCCTTGCCGATAATCAGTTTTCACATAACAGCATCTGCTAGAAACTAATTCAGAGCAACACTGAGAACATCACAGCAAGAGGGCAGCTGTTGGAAGCTGGTGAGACTTAGTTATTTTGAGTTCTCTGAGGACATTTTTCTTGATTCATTCATTTTGTTAAGGAAATACTTCATGATTAGACCTAGGTGCATAGTGGGGTGGGGAGAAAAGAAAAAAGGAGGAAAATGCATATATTCTTTCTAATTTATTTTAATTTCACTTTGATTTTTTTTGTGTTCTTTTTCTGAAAATAGTCCAATGAATCTGTTTGTAGAGCTGAGCAAAAATCAGAATTTCTGCCCTGTGGCAAATTCCAATATATGTTTTTCCCCCGAATAAAGACGAATGGTTGAAATATTGAAATTTGTTTGCAGAATGAAAGGTTCCCAGAAATGTTGGTTGCAAAATGTTTTGTGTTTTGGCATTTTTGATCAAAACAAAACATTTTTGGTATTCCTGGACTGAAATTTTCTGTTTGTTGAACTGACCCAAAACACTCTGTTTCAAAGCTGTTCAATATTAAATTGTATTTCCCTATAATGGCACATTGCCTCATGGGAGCTGTAGTTTAGGTTGCCTGATGCCCCCATTCTTCCCTATGGACCAGGTTTCCTGGCTGGACTAGATCTCTCATGATGCCCCTGTAGCCCTGTGACTCCCATGATGCACCACAGTGCGTGGTCAGGGGCCAGACTGTTGCATCATGGGAGAAGCACGTCTCATGAGGCAGTGCACCACAGTAGCGAAATGCTGTTTTAATATTGAGATGACGACTTATCGTAGAATCATAGAATATCAGGGTTGGAAGGGACCTCAGGAGGTCATCTAGTCCAACCCCCTGCTCAAAGCAGGACCAATCCCCAATTAAATCATCCCAGCCAGGGCTTTGTCAAGCCTGACCTTAAAAACTTCTAAGGAAGGAGATTCTACCACCTCCCTAGGTAACGCATTCCAGTGTTTCACCACCCTCCTAGTGAAAAAGTTTTTCCTAATATCCAACCTAAACCCCCCCCACTGCAACTTGAGACCATTACTCCTTGTCCTGTCCTCTTCTACCACTGAGAATAGTCTAGAACCATCCTCTCTGGAACCACCTCTCAGGTAGTTGAAAGCAGCTATCAAATCCCCCCTCATTCTTCTCTTCTGCAGACTAAACAATCCCAGTTCCCTCAGCCTCTTCTCATAAGTCATGTGTTCCAGACCCCGAATCATTTTTGTTGCCCTTCGCTGGACTTTCTCCAATTTATCCACATCCTTCTTGTAGCGTGGGGCCCAAAACTGGACACACTACTCCAGATGAGGCCTCACCAATGTCGAATAGAGGGGGACGATCACGTCCCTCGATCTGCTCGCTATGCCCCTACTTATACATCCCAAAATGCCATTGGCCTTCTTGGCAACAAGGGCACACTGCTGACTCATATCCAGCTTCTCGTCCACTGTCACCCCTAGGTCCTTTTCTGCAGAACTGCTGCCTAGCCATTCGGTCTCTAGTCTGTAGCGGTGCATTGGGTTCTTCCGTCCTAAGTGCAGGACCCTGCACTTATCCTTATTGAACCTCATCAGATTTCTTTTGGCCCAATCCTCCAATTTGTCTAGGTCCCTCTGTATCCTATCCCTGCCCTCCAGCGTATCTACCACTCCTCCTAGTTTAGTATCATCCTCAAATTTCCTGAGAGTGCAATCCACACCATCCTCCAGATCATTTATGAAGATATTGAACAAAACCGGCCCCAGGACCGACCCCTGGGGCACTCCACTTGACACCGGCTGCCAACTAGACATGGAGCCATTGATCACTCCCCTTTGAGCCCGACAATCTAGCCAACTTTCTACCCACCTTATAGTGCATTCATCCAGCCCATACTTCTTTAACTTGCTGACAAGAATACTGTGGGAGATCGTGTCAAAAGCTTTGCTAAAGTCAAGAAACAGTACATCCACTGCTTTCCCTTCATCCACAGAACCAGTAATCTCATCATAGAAGGCGATTAGATTAGTCAGGCATGACCTTCCCTTGGTGAATCCATGCTGACTGTTCCTGATCACTTTCCTCTCATGTAAGTGCTTCAGGATTGATTCTTTGAGGACCTGGTCCATGATTTTTCCGGGGACTGAGTTCCATTGTACAGAGCTTGGAAGTCCTGGGCTCCCCAGCATCCCACCAAGCAAGCTGGCAGGAATCTCTGTGGTACATCGAAAGTTCATTGAACCTGATACATTTCTGCAAAACAGTTCAGGTTCAATGAATCAGACTTGAAATGAAACATTTTGGTTCAATTTTAAAAAAAACAGTATCTTGATTTTAGGTTGAACTGACCCAAACCAAAATGTTTTTGTTTTCCCAAAGGAAAATATTTAAAAAAATATTAAACTTTCCCACAAAAAATTCAGTTTTTCAGAAACTACATTTTATGGAAAATTCATGACCAGCACTAGTTTAATGGCAGGAATGTTTGAAATAGTAAATATACAAGAGAATTTCAAAGTTCTAATTATGTTAGCTCCTTTGTCGAGCACTTTGGTTTCTTTTGATGAAAAATGTTATATAATAGCTAGAGGGTGGTGGTATTAATATTTATTTATTTTATTCACAAATATTTGCATCAAAACATGATTCTAAAGATAGTCTTAGCCAATTAAGAAGCAGAAGCATACCATGTAACCTGCACTGTGTCCAATCAATGTAGTTTAAATTGAGGATATCAAATACTCACAGCAAACTTCTCTATAGATCATACAATTTCTGTGAATATTTCATGATGAATATTTCAAGAAAAGCATGATCTGGTCATGTACAATTAATTAATAGAAAGAGGCACAATTCATCAAATACATTATGAATTACTCACCGAGATCCATTCATAATACTCTACCACGGGTATAGCAGGACCAGATGTGGGTAAACTAAGAATCCCCTTCAAGACATAGCCATAAGTTTAGCAACCACAGTCCTGACATGGCCATGAGTGATAACTGTGTCACACCAACGTATGACAACATCCACTCAAAATGGCTTATGCTCCAGAGAGAATCTATTTTGAACAAGATATGGTCAAAACCCAGAATTTCTGGTCCAGAGAAAATTTGAACACTTCAAAAGTTTTCATTCCAATTCAGAACAAAAACTTGAAATTTCCCATGGAAAGGAAATTTTTGAAATTTTTCATTTTGGAAAAATCAGGTGTTTGGTTGTGTTTTTCTTTTTTTTAACCAAACCCAAATGGAGTGGCTGGCAGACCTTGACTCCAGACTTGGTTGAAATATTGAACCCCAAGGAGTCAGGGAAGTCTTCAGCTGCAGAGCAGAGAGCCTAGAATTCCTAAGATTCCCATCTCGAGCTGGGGATCTCAAGGTTTCCAGACTCCCGGTTCCATAGTACAGAGCTCGGAAGTCCTGGGCTCCCCAGCATCCCACCAAGCAAGCTGGCAGGAATCTCTGTGGTACATTGAAAGTTCATTGAACCTGATACATTTCTGCAAAACAGTTCAGGTTCAATGAATCAGCCTGTTCCAACAAAACTGTCAGAAAATTCCTGATGAGCTTTACTTTTGACAATGTGCGTGGCAGAAAGAGAGAGAGGTAACCAGATGAGCTGGACTTTTAGAGCAGGAATATTACAGAGAATGATGTTTACACCCCACTTCTTAAAGTGACCTGGGACCACCTCCTTACAGTTCCTGTGATCAGAAGTTGCCGATTAGCTTACTCCTCCTTCCGTTAGGCTCCTGGAATCCAAGGGCTTGTCTTCACTGCACTGTTTGCTCAGGTTATCTATGCTCCAGCTAATTTCTCTCCAGTTAGCCTAGTTTGAGTGAGAGTAAGCACCTATCAAACTGCACAGTGTGATTGGATTAACAGCACAGATTGTAATGGAGTCCCCACTGTATTACTATCTCTAGTCTCAGCAGCACTCACACTCCAACCCTCAACCCCTGATAGACCAGCTAGCTTGAGTTTAAAGGGCCAATTAACTCAAACTAGAGATTTGTGTGTGTAGTCAGGAGTTGGGTCATGGGGAACACTGCAGTTTTATACCTTGAGCTAACACTACAGTGAAGACTAGCCATTAGAGGAAATAGTGACCTAATGACCTTCAGTCATTGGCAAGACCACTGTCTACAAAATACCCATGGCCTTCTGAGGGGAAAGGAAGTGGTGTGATTCTCCCTGGCCCAGCCCAGAAAGGTAATGCATCCGATGAAGTGAGCTGTAGCTCACAAAAGCTTATGCTCAAATAAATTTGTTAGTCTCTAAGGTGCCACAAGTACTCCTTTTCTTTTTGCTTAACTCCCCAGTTACCTCAACTCTGTGCCAGGACCAGAAGGGGAGATTTTACTTAGAGATGAGCAAAAAATTTCGACCAAAATGTCTTCGGCCAAAAATACAAATTCAGGTCCACTGAAAATTTTCACAAATATTGTCAAATTCACCAAATTGTCTGACAAAATCCCCCCCCCCATTCCAAAAATGTTTGTTTTGTTTCAATGTTTATAAAAGAAACATGTTTCCGTTTTAACATTTGAAACTTCGTTTTGAAATTTTGTTTTTAAAAAAATCTTTGAAAAATAAAAAGCTTAATCAAAACAAAGCTTTTCATTTCAGGGAGAACAATGTTTAGTTTGGCCCACAACAACCTGCTTTGACCTGAAACAATTTTTTTTGGAACTGCCAGTGAATCAAAAATCTGTTGATCCCACAGCTCTAATCTTACTGTAAGTAAATTCACAATGGTTTGGGCAAATCTTCATGACAGAACTTTTCTTGGAGAATTAAAAGGTACCAGTATTTTGCAATCACACTACCAGCACTTCATAAAGCGGTCCAACATTTGTCAAGGAAAGAGCAGACTTTTTAACAGTTTAGTGTAACAGTAGCCATAGGATAATGATCCTTATTGCGTGACAGGTATTAACTTTTTATAACCCAGATGCAGACTGGGACCAGGAAATAAAGTTCAATCACTTACCAGCGCTCTGTGTGTCTTGTCTTTCTTACTACTGTTAGGAGGTGGTTGTTAGCAGATAATTGTTTTTGATCTTAGTAACAGAAAAACCCAGCCCTCCAACAGAGGGTAAAGTATGAGGACTGCCATTCCAATAACTGCACAACTCTTTTCACAGGTTAAAGCTTAGTACGAAGGGAACATAAATTTGGGCCTTTTCCCATGGCCCGTATGCAATTGCAAGTTCGTATATTTGGTGTTGTCAGGTGCCAGTTACAAAGTCCTGACAAAGCCAAACATTTTTGTTTATACAAAAAACAAATATTTATTTAAATTTAACTGAAGCACCAACACAATTAAATTGAGTCCAACAAGTTTATAAAACAAAGACTAATCACATGTCCCCCACGCTGCTTGGCTGTGTGCCCTCATTGACTGCCTCATGAACCGTTACATAGTTTAAGTTGGGGTTGTCAGTAGTTTCAGTAAAATGCAAGAATCTATTCTACCATACACATTATTGTGTTTTGCCTCTATCGTATAACCGCCAAACTGCCAGTGAGCTCTACAAGAGACGGATATATTTATTTGTAGTAAAGCAGTGGTTCTCAACCAGGGGTATGTGTATCCATGGGGTTTGCAGAGGTCTTCCAGGGGGTACATCAACTTACCTAGTTTTTGCCTAATTTTACAACAGGCTACATAAAAAGCACCAGCGAAGTCAGTACAAACTAAAATTTCATACAGACAATGACTTATTTATATAGCTCTTTATACTATGCACTGAAATGTAAGCGCAATACTTATATTCCAATTGATTTATTTTATAATTATAAGATAAAAATGAAACAGTAAGCAATTTTTCAGTAATAGTTGCTGTGACACTTTTGTATATTTGTGTCTGATTTTGTAAACAAATAGTTCAAGTGAGGTGAAACTTGGGGAACACAAGACAAATCAGACTCCTGAAAGGGGTACAGTAGTCTCGAGAACCACTGTAGTAAAGGATCAGAACCACTTCTTCCAGAACCACTGACTTTGTTTTTAAATTTGTGCTTGTAGTACTCATCGTGATTAACTGAGGTTTGCCTCAACCATATTTATATAGAAGTCTACGCACGCAGATAAAGCACATGTTTATTTGGGTAGAAAAATGCTGGATTTGCTTGTGGCCATAATTTTTTCATGCATTGGTTTCTGCTTTATCTTATGTGCCTGAATTTAATTGAACTAGGGTGCAAGTAAGTACAAACTATGCAGTTAAATTTCAACATTTCACTAAGGTTGGTTCTTGATGTCCACCTTAAACTATATTTAGGGTAGCATGAAACAGTGCTTAGGATATAACCTGAAGGCAACAACGCTTGTAGTCATTCATCAATAACAAAAATGTAAGGAATGTAAAAAATAAAGTTAACGTACATAGTCATATTTTCACTTTTTTAAGACTTAGCCATTTTCCTTCACTCTTTATTTCTTATTTATATGATGCTGAGGTTGTTTCTATATGATATAAAAGTAACCAGTAGTTACCTATGTCAAAATGTGGAGAATTTAGAATCATACAGATTTGTGGAACTAATTGTTTTTTGTTTTGTTTTTTTCCAGTCAAGATTATCTTGTTGTCTGCTATTAGGCTGATTCACAGAAGCTTAAATTACAATAGCAGAGTCTCCTCTCCTGTTACTTCCTGTGACATAATCATAGACACTATGTGTTTACAATTACAATAGTCCAAAACAGACATAGGATAGGACAATAATGTGGCCTTATTCTAAACACTAACTTCTTTTGGTGACCTCAGCTCACAGTTATGTTTATAAGCATCTGGGCAATTATTTGATATTATTAACAGTACAAACAAAAACTGAGAATTCTTCCATGGCATGAAACCAAAATATCTATTTATTTTTAATAGGGTTCCAGTCAGAAAAGTGACTGTTAAAATGGCAACTTATTAATGCTCCCTGTGTGTGCGCCTAGTCAGATCTGCTTAGTTTACCCATAAAACACTTTATTTTAACCTCTCAAGTCTACCACTAAAGCTGTGGAAAAGAGTTAGGTTCAATTCTTCTCCATGCCTCCAGTTGCCAGGTATGTTCTGACTTCATTCTTAGTCATGACCTATAAAGCAGAATGAAATGCAAGGTGTGTTCTGAAATGCAATGTTGCCAGCATTGTACTCAGCTAGGTGTTTTAAAAAAACCTATTTTGACTTTTGTAAACTGAGCATATTTGTCATAGATGGAGAATAAATATAGATAACGAGATGTTCTTTTTAGACAGTCGCTATTCTGACCCAGTTCATGCTTTTAAAGTTAGCTTTTTATACTGTGTATCCTGCTTACTATGTGGCTTCTTCAAGATCTATCACAGCCCAAGAGCTGTGCTGCTTTGACTCTAAGGGATAGAAAATTGGTTGTGCAGCCATAAAGGGTGGAATTCCAAATCCTAAAGCCTCAGGATTAAGATTCTAAGGGAGTAGAGTTTAATTTCTATGAGCTCTCCACAGCATTACTGTACAACTTTCAGCATTGTCCAAAATGCTAACAACATACAGGCTACTCAGTTTTCCCACAGTTTGGCAATTTAAAAACTTACAGCGCAAGAGTTTTTAGAAGACGCTTTCACAGACCAAGCTGTTTCTTGAGGGCCTAGTCCAGAATGTCCACTATTTCTGTAACTAATATGGCCCCACATGTTATGGACACTGAGTAATGGTTATTGATTGTTACTTTTTAAACACCTGTAACTGGGCGAAAAGCATTGTGCAATGGCTTATCGAAAGCTTAAACTGACTGTGTTGCAAATCAAACAGAATAAAATGTAAACTCAATGGAATGTGAAAGAAATTCATACCTCAGTGAACCATCAACAAAATCACCAACAAAGATGAAAAAAATCTAATCAACGTTTAGCTATGCCTTTAGGATTCAGATCCAGTGTCTTTTGACGATTAGTGGGACAATCAAATCTAGATACTTTGGTGAATACCATCATGTTGTAGTACTGCGTTCTGTAAAACATAATGCCAAAAATAATTTAGCACCTGCACATAATTACAAAATGATGAGTTATCTTCTGAGAATTGTTTTTATCTTAATCTTTTTATTTTGTTCCATATAAAATTAGAGTGTAAAACCAAAAGATAGCACTAGGGGAAAAAGGAAGGACAAGAGCACTAGGAGGGATAAACTTAACTAAAAGCCTGTGTTGTTTCTTTAATTTTTAAATCAACATGAAACTTTGGTCAATCGTAAAATAGCATTGATTTCTGTGTATAGGCATATACCCACTAATGTAACTTTTAGCAACTATAATATTGAAACTACATATTCTGGATACTTTAACATGAAGAGGGAACACTAAGAGACATAAAACGTTATGAGCTTGTTGATCCTCCCTTCCCTAAAGCAAAACAGCCATTTAATTTAGGGACTTATAAAATTGCCAGTCAAAAGTTACAAAAACTATTCTCTGATCAGTGAACAGGAGAGAGACAAACTTCACTTCCATTAACATTAATAGGAGGTAGGTGTATAAATCCCCTGTGCATCAACAAGAGACTAACCCTCTGGGGTAAACTTTCAGAGCCCTGCACAATGATTTAGCTGAGTGAGTCATTGATGTTAATGGGAATTTTGTGGCTAATTCCCCCACACATTGCTTTGAAAGCTTACCACTGTGTTTTTGAGGCATCTGATGATGGACTGCATTTGGCTAAAATACATAGTAGGGAAAAATATATCAAATAAGCTTAATTTTTTCATACTTGATTTCCACTGTTTAGAAATCTGAAAACCATGTAATAAACTGTTAATCCTCTGCTCTGTATATTCCTCCAGTAGTGTCTTCAAACCCCTCTAGTTAAATCTAAGGGCCCGTAATAGTAGCATTAAAGAAAAGAAAGCAAACACTAAATGAAGCAGTATATTAATATTATCTATTATTGCTAATACCAGAGAATCTAGGCAGCCTAGTCATAAAGCAGGACTGCACTGTGTTAGGCACTGTACAAACGGATGCTAGATCAGAAGGAATTCCAAAATTCCTCATTTTGAGAGGGGTGTCAGGAGGCTAAATACCTCTGCTAACTTTCCATTGAAATCAGTGGAAGTTCAGAGCCTAAATACCTTTGTGGATCCGGGCCCTTGTGCCCTCCCCACCATGTGAGGACCAAGCAAAATTCGGGCCCAGGATTATTATCCCCATATTACAGTTCAACTATTAATTAGGATAATACCTATGCAAGAAGGTCATAGTAATGCTCTTGAGTTCCTTGAATGGAAGGTACTATATAAACACAAAGTACTATAGGCAGACCTGCTAGTGCTGCCTGTTGTTAAGGCTGCCCACTACTTCCCATTATAAGAACCTGTGTTCAGTTGTTTATAAAACTTTTCCAGGCTGAAATTTCTTAGGCTGAGTACCTGCCTTAGACTGAATTCTTCTGGAAAGATTCAGCAAAAAAGTGGTTCTGCCTATTCTGAAAAAGAGATTAGGCAGGGGGGAAATGGTTTTCTTGCCTGTGTTTTGTTTGCTGGTTTTCTCTTTTTATTTTTTAAACAAAAAACCCAACCACTTCATTTTGAAGTTTTAGTGCCCCCATGCTTTGGTGCAAAGATTTGAAATTTGCTGGTGGTGGGAGGGGAGGGAGTCATCCTGGTGTCAAAGATTTGCCCCTTTTACTATTCCTGTGAAAACAAGCCACATTTGGCCAGCTGAAGTCTTTGAGGGGGAAAAAATCAATTTGCACATGTTCAGTAGGCTCTTGTTAGAGGTCAGCAACTAAATTCTCTGAAGGTTCCATCTGCACTGAGCATGCTCTAGCCTGTACAGACTGTCACTGTAGCACATGCCCCTCTGACTCACTCAGTGCACAGGATGGACCGTTCTCTGGGGATGAATCAGAGCTGTGTAGAAAAGGAGGCCCCTTTTATCTGTAAGCCCCCTCCTCACTTGGTGCAGAAGTTGGAAGGTGTCTGATGAATAAGGGAGGAACTGCAGGAAGAGGGGATGATCTTCAGGGTAAGGCCGTTGAATGCCACCCTGGAGAACTTGATTCAATCCTTGCCTCTCCCACACTGTTCTTGTGTGATGGCAGGCAAGTCACTTAAACTAAACTTTTCTCAGGTGGTCACTAATCCTATGTTTCTCGTTTTATGGGTGCCTGACTTGAGAGCCTGAGATCTGATTTGCAGATGTGCTGAGCACTCATAGCTTCACTTGAAGTCAATTAGAGCTGTGCTTTGAACATATGAAGTGCTTTGGAAAGATTGGATTTTTATTGGTAAATGTCAATAAATGTCGATTTCACCCTACACACCTGTGATGGGGTTTGACTCATTGCTGTGGAGCCTCCTGCTGGCTGTCCTGGGAATTAGCTTAGTTCACCAGGGCGTCCTCGTCTGGTGAGGTCTTGCCACCATCACATCTGCTCCGGGAAGCATGTTGTCCCAAAGAACACAGTGTCCTCTTCAGGACACAGCCCTCCAGCTGTGTCACACTCTGTTCTCCCCACTTCCGGGGGAACCTGCAGTCTTTTGTCCGGCCACTTCCTTCAGCAGCAAACTGCAGTCCACAGTCTGGCCACTTCCTTCAGTGGCTCCAGTGCCCTCCTTGCCCTTGTGTCAGGGCCTCAGTCAGAAGATCCCTGCAGCCTGCCAGGAGCTGCCTTTAGCTCCCTGGGTCTCTTCCTGCAACACTGCTTTGCCCCGGGTGCTTGCTGCCCTCCACCTGCAAGGCAGCCAGTCCCCCTCCCTTCTTAAGCCCCAGGGAGTGACTGACAGCCCTTCTTATATGGAAAAAGAAAAGGAGTACTTTTGTTAGAGACTAACCAATTTATTTGAGCATAAGCTTTCGTGAGTTACAGCTCACTTCATCGGATGAATCCACTGAATGCATCTGATGCAGTGAGCTGTAGCTCACGAAAGCTTATGCTCAAATAAATTGGTTAGTCTCTAAGGTGCCAAAAGTACTCCTTTTCTTTTTGCGAATACAGACTAACATGGCTGCTATTCTGAAACTTCTTATATGGGCCAGCCCGGCCTGGATTGGCTACTCCTATAAGCCCTTCTGTGCTTGGCTACCTCCTGTGCAGCCTCCATAGGGCTGTTTTTAACCCCTTTTCTGCCGGTGTGGGGCAGATGCCCCATCACAGCACCCAAAATGACAAAAAATATTTCCGGTGATGATTGAACTGTAAAGAAAGGCAAAGTAAGATGATAATTGAGAACTTCTTAGTCTGACTTAAAACATACAAATTAAATATCCTTGACATGTGATGTTGACAACTTTTGTTTTAAGGGCTATAAGCTCTAACTTCTTGACTCTTCCCATCTACCACCTTTAAATGATTGTGTCTGATCCCCCCCCCCCAATAATTTCCTGCAATTGTGAAAATTTAAATTGATAAAAACTGGGGGGCAGAATAAAAATCAAATTCTTCCAAGCCTATATATCATTCTAAGTGCTCTGAAAAAACAGGCCCTATGCCTCTCAAATTGGGCTGCATGCCAAAGGTTGCCAATCCCTGCTTTAGACTTAATTTTTTTATGCCTCAGTTCCCCAGCTGTAACATGGGATAGCATAGCATTTCTGTATACACTGGGTGGTCTGAACAAATATTTCAAGCCTGCTGTTTGCTAGAGGAAAATCTTGTGGATAATAGCACTTTACGACACTACAAAATATATAATTTCTATCTGTGGGACCTTCTGGTGTCCTTGTGTCAGACTAAACTAGACTTCTACTGAAGTGTTCAGAACATCTCTTCTCACCAGTATCATGACCTAGTCAAGACCAGCAACATGTCAAAAAATGAAATGAGGATTAGAAAAACCAGACCCACAAAAAATCTGTGTATTTACAGTCTTTATAGAAAGGTCCAATCAAAATTTTAAATTTATATTTTGATTAAGTGACATGCAGTAGGAACATGGGAATTACCAGATAGATCAGACTCGTGCTCCTGCTATTCCAGTATTCCGTCTCTGCCAGTGGCCAGCACCAGATGATTCAGAGGAAGGGGCAATAAATCTTGTTATGGACAATCATTGATGAATGTGTCCTTGGAAATTTTCTTCCCAAACCCAGTTGATTAGCATTTGGGTTATACCATAAAAGGGAAACCCTATAAGCTATGAGGGTTATCTATTAAGCTTATATCAAAATTTAGGAAAAGGCATCCTTTACTGAAGCTTAAGGGTGTTGTATTGACCATCTTAAACAGCTTTGAGAAGAAAATTAGAGGTAGGCTTGTCTAATGGGTTGAGAATGGGGCTAGAGCTTCTGAGTTCCAATCCATGCTATGCTATTACCTTGAGTTAGTCATTTCGACCTAAAACTTTAAAAGTAGCCTTTAATTGTGCATTCTAATTGAGAGACTTTTAGGGCCAACCTTTCAGAGTTACCAAGCACTTACAGGCTTCCAGTCACTTCAACTAGAATTGTGGATGCTCAGAATGTCTGAAAATACAAACTCCCTAGGTGTATCAAATTGGGTGTCCAAAATTTGAAGCCACTTTTTGAAAACGTTGACTTTGACTTCTGTTTCCCCATCTATAAAATCGATCTAATACTTAACTACTTCACAGGTTGCTTCATGATTAATTTCAAGCTTTAACTGCCAGTCATTATATTTTGTTGTTAATGATTGAACTGCATGAATAATGCAAAACAAAAACAAACATTATAAACTTGTGGATATCCTGCTTTTAGATTACTGCTATTTTTTTACAGCTCTTGAAGAAAGTTCTAATCAAACATAACTAAAGCTAATGCCTAATATTGTAGCTGAATACAAACTAACTTCCTCTGTTTTGGACTTGTGTATCTTTTTATTTTTTGCCAGTCAAATAAGGAGGTAAATTCATGATATAGTAATACAAAATCCAGGGAGAAATTGAGTTGGTAAATAAAACAATACCATGATTTTCAACTAGTACTATGATATTAATTTAAATTTTCACAATTGCAGGAAATTATTGGGGGGGGGGGTCAGAGACAATAATTTAATGGTGGTAGATGGTGAGATTCAAGAAGTTAAAGCTTATAGCCCTTAAAACACAAGTTGTAAGCTGAAATTAATAAGGGATATATCTCTTAGAAAATATTTCAGAGTAGCAGTTGACAGCAAATTGTGTTCATTTCTGAAAATACAGTTTGTTTCTATGCCATTGTTTGTTATTTCATTGAGCTGGTGAGTTATGTATCAGTGTTTCAAAACTTCTCAGTATGGAGATCTTCAAGGCAGCATGGATCAGTAATTGGATGATCTGCAATATCTTGAGTGCTTTTTTGTTTTTTAAGTTAAGCCGGAGTTTCAAGCTATTGTTTGTGTAAAACCCTCCCAACTCTCAAAGTTGGATATATAATAATACTTAACTCCAAAAGCATTTTTCATGCATAAATATTAAAGGCCTTCATTTAGGAAATGTGCTCAAATACTGATTTCACTTTCCTGAATAGAGATGCATTCTTGAATCAAGACAAAATTATAAATTAAGGCACATAGTCGCATTAGAAGTCTATGTCACTTTTGAAAACTCCTTTCTAGTTTAACAAAAAATATAACATCTGTGAAGAATGTTAGCCTGCAGTGGTTCAAATAACCATTATAACTACGTGTGTGTGTGTATATGTATGTATATATATATATATATATATATATATACACACGTGCATGACACTTCAGTCAGTTTTACAGTCAAGTTTATATGTTTTAACCTATCAGTTAGTTCTTGCTCCACCTTCTGTGCTGTGATAGAAGGCAGCAGAGCTCCTCTTGAGATACCAGCACTTCAAAAGTAGCGTACTTGGGCAATATCGGACTGTGTTTATCTTGATTTAGCAGGTATGTGTGGCAGCAGCATAGCAGTGAAGAGCTCTACAGAGCTTAAGTGTTACATGGTTGGGCTATAAAGAACTTCATTTCTCAGTCCTCCACGCACTGAACATCTTGAATGGACAGTTGTCTTTGCAAACTTGCTGTAAAATAACTTGCAGCATTTTACAAAGTCCGCATGATGCCTGCATGACAAGTGATATGTATCATTGCTAGTGATCTGCTTCCTGATATGGTCTTATAAAAAAGGTCACTTTTCCTACTTATTTTGTAATATATGATATGAATTAAAATGTGATATAGTGCTGTCTACCAGCTCAGTTATTCACTAAAATATTTTTCGAAGTTTAGAGGCATTGGGTGCAATCTTGGTTCCACTGAAATCAATGGCAGAACTCCAATTGACTTCAATGTGTACAGGATTTTAACCTTAGTCCTCTAGTATGAGGTCCTAAATTTAGAGTTTTTTATGAAAAAGGGATGCATGAATTGAAAGTATTATAACATTTTTAAGACACACATAAAAACATAAGCATTCCCCTGCAGTATTTGCAAGCCAAACAACAATATCATGCCAGTACACATGAAAACCAGAAAATGATCTGAAGAGAAACTGCAGTAAAACTGTGTCTTTTTATAGGTTGTGCTAAGCATTGCAAGAAGTTAAACAGCAGAAATAATAAATTGTGCACTGGATTTTAAAAATGCTTTCAGTTTTAATAATGTCATGTAGTAATCTACAAGGTAAGGAAAAGTTTAGATCAGTTTTATGTGAAATGTCCCTTTGTTTAGCAATAGTGTTGCCCCACTTCACTTCTGCGTAAAAATGCACTCCTTGAAACAGAGAGCTGAGTTGACCTGGCTCCGTTTCTCAAATTTTTGTTGCATGTATTTTTGCTGAGGAGAAAATGATAGAAAATCCTGACTTCAGGCCCAATACTATTCACACCATAATTTATTGTACTGAATTGACTCTTTAGTGCAGGGATCGGCAACCTTTGGCAAGCAGCCCATCAGGGAAATCCACTGGTGGTCCGGGACGGTTTGTTTACCTGCAGAGTCTGCAGGTTTGGCCGATCGCAGCTCCCACTGGCCACAGTTTGCTGTTCCAGGCCAATGGGGGCTGCGGGAAGCGGCAGCCAGCACATCCCTCGGCCCGCACCACTTCCCGGAGCCCCCATTGGCCTGGAACAGTAAACTGCGGTCAGTGGGAGCTGCAATCGGCCGAACCAGGGCCGGCCGACAACATTTTGGCACCTGAAGTGGGAAGCTCAAATGATGCTCCCATGCCCCCTCGCTTGGGCCAAAACTTTGAAAGGTCTCAATTCTGCCTTCTTCCTGTTCTACTGCTCGCATGATACTGCTCTGCTACCTACCCCAATAAAGGAGAACTAACAACTTTCTGTTATTGCCTCTCACTTTTTCTCCTGCCTGCCTGTTATGTCTCTTGTGCCTTCCTTCCTCCAGCACAGCACTCCACCATCTCTGTGCATCTAGAGCAGAGAGAATACATATGCACCAGCAGCAGACAAATTTTCTACACTCTGGGTCCTAGTGGTGCCCCCCCACAGTCTGGCACCTGAGGCGGCCGCCTCATTTCGCCTCATGGTAAGGCCAGCCCTGGGCCAAACCTGCGGAGGCTGCAGGTAAACAAACCGTCCTGGCCCACCAGCAGATTTTCCTGACAGGCCGCGTGCCAAAGGTTGCCGATCCCTGCTTTAGTGCATTCATTTGAACCCAGCCTGGAGGTTAGACCTTCATTGCACTGCAATGAGTTATCTGTGGTGATGAAGAAGGAAGGCATTTGCCTTCAGGTTGGAAAAACTAGAGTAATCTCAGCATGATTAGAGCTCATATGTACTTCTGACCTCCAGGGCATGCATCAACAGGCAAGAGTCAGCAAAGACAATTTATTCATTCTTTTTCTCCAGAGTATGTGGTTTATAACAAGGTAAAAATCCCTGAAGTGGGGATACAGATATACATAACGAAGGACATAATCAATTAGCAAAACCAAAGGAAAGAAAAATAGTTTGGGTGTCACTGCAGTACTTATACATGTGCAATCTCACTATACACAGTAAAACATCAATAGACTATTCTAGCAGCCTGTTCCTGCTCCAGGTGACTTCAATGACACAACTCCCATTGACTTGGTTTGCAGAATTGTGATGCTAATTAAGCAAAATAGGTCCATTGTTGTCTGTGGGACTACTTTTGTGTGGGCACAGAATCTAGCTCTTAATCTGTAAACTCTACATCATCCTACATGTCTTTAAAGCACCATGCACGCCAATTGCCTGTATAAATTACAAACAAATCGATGAAGCTGTTAACTCTCTGGACAAGACAGAGATGCTTAGACAGATTAGGGGTTTGTGGGGCCCTGAGCCACAGCAAGTGGGGGCCCATCTCCACTCCTTCTGCCTGCAGTCCCCCCGATGGCAAAATAGAGTCAGGATGTGGGGGCTTCCCCCACTCCACCCGCCCGGCGCTCCTGCCAGGATACAGGGTCAGGGCATGGTTGGGGGAATGGGGCAAACCCCCATACCCAACCCTGCTCCCCAGAAGGAGTGCCAGGCAGAGCAAGTCAGGGCACCAGGGGTGCCCATTTTTCCAGGGACCCCCAATGTGCCAGGGCCCCTGGGCACAGGCCTAGTAGCTATTCCACCACTAGACAAGGACTGTTTTTCTTTCTGTGCTGTTCACAGCACCTAGCACAATGGAGACCTGCTCCATGACTAGGGCTCTGAGGTGCTACTGTAGTACAGATAATACATTTATAATAATAGAATCAAGACTGGAGACAATAAATGTTGGAAACACACTTATCCACAACTTTTTCGATATTTTTTCTACATTTTTCAGCAAAGATGTTGACTTAGCTGAAGATGAAAACAGATGTTTTCTGTTAAGGAAACATTTTTATCTCACTGACATTAAATGTCCATTTCACAGAGATACATAGACTAGTGGGGTCAGTGCTGCACTTTCAGAAATGTTGCTCTATGCCAAACTGTTGTCCCATTTTCTACATCTGTGGAGGTGGAATTTAAACATCCCATCACCATTTTCAGGAAGACCAGTGTCATAGGAAGCCAATATTCCGTTTCACAGTTGTCATAAATATAAAGGGAAGGCTAACCACCTTTAAAATGGCCAGAGGAAAAAACCCTTTCACCTTTAAAGGGTTAAGAAGCTAAAGATAACCTCGCTGGCGCCTGACCAAAATGACCAATGAGGAGACAAGATACTTTCAAAGCTCGGGGGGGCGGGGGGGGAGAGGGAAACAAAGGGTTCTCTCTGTCTGTGTTGCTTTTGCCGGGACCAGAGCAGGAATGCAGGTCAGAACTCCTGTAAAGGGCTAATAAGCAATCTAGTTAGATATGCGTTAGATTCTGTTTTGTTTAAATGGCTGACAAAATAAGTTGTCCTGAATGGAATATATATTCCTGTTTTTGTGTCTTTTTGTAACTTAAGGTTTTGCCTAGAGGGATTCTTTATGTTTTGAATCTGATTACCCTGTAAGGTATTTACCATCCTGATTTTACAGAGGTGATACTTTTACTTTTTCTTCAATTAAAATTCTTCTTTTAAGAACCTGATTGCTTTTTCATTGTTCTTAAGATCCAAGGGTTTGGGTCTGTGTTCACCTGTGCAAATGGGTGAGGATTTTTACCAAGCCTTCCCCAGGAAAGGGGATGTAGGTTTTGGGGGGAAAGACGTTTCCAAGCGGGCTCTTTCCCTGCTATATATTTGTTAGACACTTGGTGGTGGCAGCAATAAAGTCCAGGGGCAAAAGGTAAAATAGCTTGTACCTTGGGGAAGTTTTAACCTAAGCTGGTAAAAATAAGCTTAGGGGGTTTTTCATGCAGGTCCCCACATCTGTACCCTAGAGTTCAGAGTGGGGAAGGAACCTTGACAGCAGTAAACACAGGTTATATCCAAAATGGTGGGTTATCTGTTTTGAGTGTGTAACAATTGCCCTGTTTGAATATACAGGCCTGCAATATTTTCTTTGCATGTGCCTGTGCACAGGACACTCTATGTGCAGATCTCCTTTATATGCTTTGAAGTGAAACTTATCATAGAAATGTAGGGATGGAAGGGACCTCAACTGGTCACCTAGCTCACAGGACCAAGTATACCTAGACTGTTCCTGATAAGTATTTGTCTAACTTAGTCTTAAAAACGTTCAGTGGTGGAGATTTCACAACCTCCCTTGTCTGCTTCAGCACATAACTATCCTTATGGTTATAAAGTTTTTCCTAATCTCTAACCTCTAAATCTCCCTTGATGCAGATTAAGCCCATTACTTCTTATCCTATCTTCTGTGGACATGGTGAACACTTATTCACCATCCTCTTTATAACAGTTCTTAACATAGCTGAAGACTTCCCCCCTCAGTCATCTTTTCTCAAGACTAAACAGGCCCAATTTTTTTAACCTTTCCACATAGGTCAGGTTTTCTAAAACTTCTGTCATTTTTGTTGCTCTCCTCTGGACTCTATCCAGTTTGCCCACATCTTTCTGGAAGTGTGGCACCCAGAACTGGACACTCATCATTGCCTAGTAGAATGGGACAATAACGTCCCATGTCTTACATATGACAGTCCTGTTAATACACCTTTCACATGTAGGCTGAAAGCCTGACCACCTGCAGTGGCCAGCTACTATGACAACACCCCAGAATATTAGCCTTTTTTACCACTTCACAACATTGTTGACTCGTATTCAATTTATGATCAACTACAACCCTCAGATACTCTTCAGCAGTACTACTGCCTTCCCAGATATTTGAAGTTGTGCTTTTGATTTTTTTTCTTCCTAAGTGTAGTATTTTGCACTTGTTTTTATTTAATTTCATCTTGTTGATTTCAGACGAATTCTTCAATTTGTCAAGGTCCAATTTGTCTAATCCTGTTCTCAAAAAGGCTAGCAACCTCTCCCATCCTAGTATCATCTGCAACTTTCATAAGCTTATTCTCTATTCCCTTATCCAAGTCATTAGTGACAATATTGAATAATATCAGACCCAGGACAGACTCCTGCAGGATATCACTAGATACATCCCCCATCCCCAGTTTGACACAGAACCATTGACAACTACTCTTTGAGTATCGTCTTTCAATCAGTTTTGCACCTACCTTATAGTAATTTCATCTAGACCACATTTCCGTAGTTTATGAAAATGTCATATGAGATTGTGTGAAAATCCTTACTAAAATCAAGATAGATCACATCTACAGCTTTCCCCTATCTACCGTAACCCTGTCAGAGAAGGAAATTAGGTTGGTTGTCATTGTTTGTTCTTGATCAAACCATGCTGGCAATTGCTTATCACTCTAATGTCCTCTAGATGCATACTAATTGATTGTTTAATAATTTGTTCCAGTATCTTTCCAGGTATTGAAGTTAGGATGACTGATATATAATGCCCCGTGTCCTCTTTGTTCCCCTTTTTATCTGTAAATACTATGTTTGCTCTTCTCTAGTCCTCTGGGACCTCACCCATCCTCCATGAGTTGTCAGAAAATGCTAATGGATCTGAAATTGCTTCAGCTAGTGCCTTAAGTACCATACGGTGAATTTCATTGGTCCCTGCCAACTTGAATATATCTAACTTGCCTAAATATTTTTTAATTTCTTCTTTCCCTATTTTGGCTTATGTTCCTTCCCCCTTATTAATATTAATTGTATTACATATCGGGTCACAATTTACCGTTGTGACAGGGTCAGGCCAGATGGCTACAGGAGAGTAATAGAAGGCAGCTATATTAGCCCCAGGTTAAGTAGGTCCCTTTTCCCTGGGTAAGGTAACAGGGAAGGTTCCAGAACAATCAGGAACCTTCTGGAGACAATTAAGACAGGCAGGCTGATTAGAACACCTGCAGCCAATCAAGAAGCTGCTAGGATCAATTAAGGCAGGCTAATCAGGGCACCTGGGTTTAAAAAGGAGCTCACTTCAGTTTGTGGTGCGCATGTAAGGATCTGGGAGCAAGAGGCACTAGGAGCTGAGAGTGAGAACACATACTGTTGGCGGACTGAGGAGTACAAGCATTATCAGACACCAGGAGGAAGGTCCTATGGTGAGGATAAAGAAGGTGTTGGGAGGAGGCCATGGGGAAGTAGCCCAGGGAGTTGTAGCTGTTGCACAGCTGTTCCAGGAGGCACTCTAGACAGCTGCATTCCACAGGGCCCTGGTCTGGAACCTGGAGTAGAGGGCAGGCCCGGGTTCCCCCCAAACCTCCCAACCCCTGATCAGACAGAGGAGGAGTTGACCTGGACTGTGGGTTAATGAAAACGGCCAAACTGAGGGCTGCCGTGAAGCTCCAAGGCGAGCAAATCCGCCAATAAGTGCAAGACCCACCAAGGTAGAGGAGGAACTTTGTCACACCATTTTAGTGAAGACTGAAGCCGCCTTCTTGATCTCATCTGTTATTAGCTCTCCATCATCACTAAGTAGAGGACATTCAGTTTCCTTTGTCTTTCTCTTGCTCCTAATATATTTATGGAACCTCTTCTTATCTCCCCTTATATCCCATGCTAGGTGTAACTCATTCTGTGCCTTAGCCTTTCTGATCTTGTGTCTACGTGCTTGTGGCATTCTTTTGTACTCATCCTTAGCAATTTGTCCAAGTTTTCATATTTTGTAGGATTCCTTTATGATTTTCAGGTCACTAAAGAGCTCCTGATGGAGCCATAGTGACCTCTTACTATTCTTCTAATCTTTCGTTCACATCGGGATAGTTTGCTGTTGTGCCCTTGATATTGTCTCTCTAGTAAACTGTCAGCTCTCCTGAACTCCTTTGTCACTTTAGATTTGTTCCCAAAAGGGACCTTATCTGCCAGTTCTGAGTTGTAGTCTGCTTTTCTTGAAGTCCACTACAGAGTTTATACAGCTTAAAACAGTACTTAACTCCCTGCAAGTCCCTTTGGCAGCTACTGAACAAGTAGAAGGGGACCCATGCAATGGCAGCCTGGGTCTCAATAAAGTCATGGAAGAAGAGAGTGAATCAAGGACCTTCTGTACAGACAGATTTTGCTTTCATCGAACTGGTTGGGACTGTTCCCTGTGATTTCCCAGGATTTGTGTGGTTAGAGGGCCTTGCCCTTGCAAATTCTGCAGGACACCAAACCACGAATATTTAGCAGAATATTATGTGAGGGGAATGTAAATAGTTTGTTTTGTTTTTTTTCTCCTTCCCCTCCCTCTGGTTCCCCAAAGGCCATGCTGACAGCCCAGGGAGCTTAAACACTATTTAAGGTAGTGGGGTGACATGAGCCATTTAATCCATTATAAATCCTTTTGGGGAGATAAATTTCTATTGAAAGGGCTACATAGAAAAGTGCTATGTAGAGGAAATTCACATATTTTGTGCAACATGACTAAGAGGTAACTACACGGTGTGATGTAGACTTGTTAAATGTATACAAAATCTCTTCAACACATGCATAATTTACATAATTTAGGTACAGGAATTACATACTAGGAATTAGATACATGTATGAAAATATAAGGATATAGTTTGTAAACGTAAGTTTAACTTATTTAGATTTGTACAGGTATCTATTCAATTGTTCTCACATAACTATATTTTCATAGCTATAGTTGCATAATCTGCTGACTTTACAAATAGGTCAAGACACGGTAGTTAGCACCTCTAACTGTTTAGTGTGGTGTGGTAATCCAGTGTTAGCAGGAACCATTTTAAGGGGAGCACAGCAATTATAAATAAAGCTAGCTAAATCTGCTAATGGTTTTCTTGCTTTGCGCAAGACAGTCTAATGGAAATTCTAGTGCACACCAGTGGAATCCTTGGTGTCAGTTGAAGGGTTGGTAGCCAGTAAACCAACAAATCTGGTACTCCTGTTCCAAAACCTTCCTGGCCATCTAGAATGAGTTGGGAACTTTCAACTGGGATTTCCATTAGGGTATCTTTCACTGACTTGCATATTTAGGGGTTTATGAGATCTATAGATGTTAGTGACATGGATAATACTAGGATGTACAGTGGCTAGATAAAGATGTGGGGAGACTTGAAAAGCTCTCATCCATGAACAGAGAGAACTGGGGTTTCTCTCTACTCTAAGTCCGTGCACAGCCAGCAAAATCCAGGTATATATTACATTATAGATAGGGCATGAACAAGTGCAATCTAATTACCTGGATAGGCAAGTCTATATGTGTTTAAGTAGATACTTGATTACTCGTCTCACAGAAAGGATACACAAACTCAGCAGTTTATTTTAAATATCTGTTAGAACTGCAGGGATTTAATACTGCAAACTAAATTTTTTGAAAAAGTCTCCAAAATTGAATCTGCCAAATTTGCATGTGTAGCTATTTTCACATGCAGAAAGCCCATGGTCATACTTGGAAACTGTATAATTGTCCATTTACACACTAGTTTTCAATCCTTGACTACCTGTCATTGTGGGAGGGATTTCTTATCCTTATCCAACCTGTATCTGTCCTGACAACTAAAAAGGGATTCGTTACCTCAACGGTTACTTTGGGTGATATTTGATGCAGTTGGATGGCCACACCTTACATTTATAAATATCTTGTCAGGTGACCTTTTATCCCTTCTTTGGGCATATCTAAATATGCTCTAATTAAAGTTTGACAGTTATACGCTTTGCACATAATATAATGAGCATTGGAATTGACACATCAAATCAGACCCATATCTGGTATGTTTTCTGACCTGTGACAAGCAGGGAAGGAAAACATAAGATGTCCCAGAACTGCCTACTGTGGGTTAATCTTCCCCCAGGAAATTCTCTTACCTCCTAATAGTTACAGATTGGTTTAAACTATGAAGCCCGAGGGCTAATATCACTTGCAAAACTTCAGAGTTGTTATAACAAGTATAAAAATTATAATATTCTTATTATCCATGTAAAGTGCCTAATCACTCTTTGACTCATACTAAGTGATTGGTCTTAACAACATCATGTGGCAAAGAGTTCCACAGTCTAATTATATGTTGTATGAAAGTTTTTTGTTTTTGTTTTGTTTTATTATTGGTTTTGAATCTTCTACGTTTTAGTTTCTTGGCTGTCATCCGCTTGTTTTTGCATTATAAGACTGGGAGAATAGAAATTCCCAGTCTATCATGTCTGTGCTATTTGTTATTTTATATGCGTTTATCATATCTCCTTTTATATGTCCCCTGTAAAGTAAATAATCTCAATCTTTTCAATCTCCTCTGCATGAGAGTTGTTCCCTGCCCCTAATCATTCTCATTGTCCTTTTCTAAATTCTGTCCAATTTGTGGAGCTATATACCTGCTAGGCAGAATCTGAGAGCGTCTGCAAAGCTGTACGGAGAACTACTCAGATGTGTGCTGGCTTCTGATCTGTTTAGACCTTTTAAAAACTTTGGGACTTGTACTCAGTGTGTAATAAAAGTGCAGCATTTTATGTAAGAAATCCAATTTTGGATCTTCTGATTCTTCAGTTCATAAGAGGTTCTACCACAAAACATTCCAGGAATTTCTGATCTCATTCCAGAAATACCACACCCCAAACAGACCTAGCTTTTTATAGGCCATTTTGGGACCCTGTATGAGATAAACATGGGGTTTAGGTCCCCTGTACATCTTACTAAGAGACACTGCTATCATGAAACCATGTACTAACAATATGGATGCCAAGTGGACTCTCTATTCAGTGTATTAAAAGCCCTAAACTTGCTGTAATTGCAAGTGCTTGACTCCTTAATGGCACAAAAACTGATCCATAATTCTGTGTACACGCAGTAGAAAAAGTCTTAATTTTTATTAAACTTGCACTATAGAATGGTGTCCAACTCGAACTTTCTCACTCTAGGGGGAAAAAATAGCACTATGGACATTTGAAATAAAAACAGTAAATCCCATTAAATACTGTGCAGCCTTGGTAACACCATATAAATGTCCAGTTAAAAATCTCAAGACTTTACACAACTAAGATGTCATCAGAATCATAAAGTAATTTGGATAAGTGGCATCAGCACGTGGAAAGAGCTTTGGAGTACACATTAACCAGATGTAAATAAATACCATGTGGCACTTTTGGCACATGATTTCCGCTAGTGATACTATACAACAATTTATGGAAGTTATAACTCGGCTCCATTTCTGACAATCAGCTTTCTGCTACTGCAACTCCTGTACTGAACTGTGACTACAACTATGTCTTTTCTGCAAAAAAGATAAAACATGGGTAATTTTTATCTTGATGTGATCAATTGAAGTAAACCCCAAGGGGGGTAAGGTGGGGGGTGGACCTTGACTAGCTAAATTGAGGTAAAACTGCCTGTGCTTTATCTCCACTAGGATTTTACATTGAGTGACCCATCTATCTCCAAGTAAAACCACACCTTTTTTGAAGTGGAGACATAGCTTTCAACACCTTTACCTGAGTGTCATGTCCAGGTGGGTTAGAAGGTGTAGCTGCTTTGCAGGGGGATGAACCTTATATTGCACTTACACTATTAAATGAAAGCTGTATTAAAATTTTAGTGCTTCCCTGACAATAATTTTGAATGCCCTCCTGCTGTTCTCCATTCACATGCACCACTGAATTTTCCAATCCAAAATCTGTTCTTAGACCCATGTAAGTTCAGTGGTTCCCAGGCTGTGTTATCAGATTGGACTGCCTGCTGAGAAGTGTTGGTAAAATGGCAGCTCTCACTGAGAATGGCACCAGCACAGGGCACTCTATTGAAACAGTGACACTTATCTTTAAAATCTATGTTGAGTTAATGTTGTAATATCATGACACCAGGTGATGCTCCCCTTTAGGAGGGAGCAGGGTCTAGTGCACCTAGACTGCCTGCTGCCCAAGGAGTCTTAAGGAAAGGCAGCTAGGCCTTATAAAAGGGGAGACAGCTGTATGCTGTTATTAGCAGACTCCTGCAGGACCCTGAGTGAGCAGGGAAGGCCAGTGGACAAAGCCAAGCTCCTGGAAGAGCAGCAGACAGATTCTCAGTGGAGAGAGGCCATGCCTACGTTTTGAATTCTGCAGGGATTCAAACCGTTAGGAGCAGGGGCTGTACCCAGCTTGGGACTCAGGTGAAACAAAGGAATTTTAAAGAGAGAACAGTCCCTTAGGGTGGAAGAGATGGGCCAACGAAAACTGGGGTGAAGACTTCGTAGGTTTGGGTTCTATTTTTAAAGACTGTATGGCACTTAATTAATTGGACTCCAGAATGGAAATGTTTTGAATATCAGGACTGTGTGGATTTTTTTAAGGGACTCCCAGTAGAAGGGAAAACTGAGGCCAAGGGATGGCTCTGCAACACCTGGCCAGTAGGAGGCACTATAGAGTAGGTACGCCCTTTCGATATACAGCTACTCAGTAAGTGTGCAGATAGGTACGTATTCGGTCTATTTTTTAGCTATTTCAGGTAATATAGATCGCAGCTTCAGGCTTCTTTTTGTTTTTTGTTTTTTTAAGGCTAATACAAAATAGGACCAATAGGACTAGACATGGAAATTCCTTCTGGTAATATGGTAGCATCTCTTATTCTCTGCATGTTTTCAATGTCTGCATTTGAGCCTTTGCAATGTTGCACCTTTCATGTCGTCGTCTCTGGATCTTAAGTGAACTAATTAAAGTCAGTGCATAGTAATAGCTTCTTATGATGCTTTTCCTAGTTCTGCTTCAGTAGCTGAAAGCTCCAGGACAACAGAATCTGTTCTGACTTTTGACATAGTCAAGATGTCACACCAGGGAAAGATAACTATACACTGCCCTCTTCTTAGCCAGATACAAAAAATTGCCAGCAGGTGGCATGCAGAGGGTGCAATTTTTTTTCTTTTTTGAGTGAGATAGAAATCTGAGATCAAAAGATTCTGAAGTGAAAATGCCTCCTTTGGTGAAAGACTGATTATCAGTAATTCATCATGAATAAGCAAAATGCTGCTTTCTTACTACTTTCCAACAAAGGTTTACATAACATTTTATATTTCAAGAACTCATCACAAAGTTCTGGAGCAGCTGGAACTGAAACATACTGTCAGAATGCTGGACCTTGGCCTTTTGGGTGCTTTGCAAAGTGACAGCAGTGTTGATTTCTGTATGATGGCCAGCAAGAATGACAAAAAGTAAAAGGCACTTTGTTTTGCTGTGCCATTCCAATTTTTTCTGTTGCAACAGGTCAACAAGCAGGCCTACTGCCACTGGGAATTATCCTTTACTGAAAAAGAAATAGTATTTTTTTTGTAGTCTTATTACAAATGTCTGGGTTTAAGAAACCTTTGCTTCTCCCACATTAGCACTCTAGACAAATCTTGAACTACCTTTGTGGCAAGCCCTAACAAACTCTGTCACTTTGACCTAATCCAGTTTTCTGCACAGCTGTGCTAAAGTCACCTTTAGTTTTATCACATTTTAATGCAAACAAGGCCGGAAGGGTGCTTGTTTGGATTGAAGAAGCTGTGACAATTCATCTGAATGGGAGCTTCAGTAACTGGGAAGAAAAATGTGACAGGGAGCTTTATCACTGCATTGTACAAAACAATCTGAAAATTATTGCTTCTTTAGGGGCCTATTCTCTTATTGAGGCCTAGCTCAGTCTATGCTAAGCAGCTAGACAGAACTTTGAATGGTTTGCCAGTCCTAAAGAGAGATTTTTAATTCTATTGTTTGTGGGTATCCCTGACTTTCCTAAGAGGATTCAAAGACAGACTGCAGAACAAGGCAGCTAACACAGGACTTCACTAGGTCTGGGATGTATACGTTAAAATTCAAATGGCAAAGTACACATCCCTCAGTACTTTGAAATGATCAAATGCTTATGTTTGCTTTCAAAATTTGTAGAATTTATTGAGCATAAAATGAACTTTCAAAACATGTTTTTGAGCTGTTTTAAATGTTCTCACGTCACTAACTTCCTGCAAAATTGTCTATAAAGCAGAGCAGAAAAAAATTACAGCATTGAAATGACTGTATAAAAGTAGCTCTGTAGAAATCATATATATATATATGATTTCTACAGAGCTACTATATATATATATATAGTAAAATGTAAATTTTATATGTACACAATGTACTTGTCCTAATTCTATATATGTTGAACTGTAATTTCCAAATGAAACCAAATAAGGGTTTTAAATGTTGAAACTTGACATCATCACAAAATTGGATGAAGCCATTGGAAGCTGATTTAATATTCAAACTATTTGCAGTGCACTGTTGAAAGAATCCTTCTTCCTGAGGCTGTGCTAAAAAATCCAGGTACTGGGAGAATAAGGAATTGAATCTCCTAGGAGACAGCAGTTTAGTGGGATCATGGCATCTAAGCACTGTTTGACTGGCTGACTTTGCTGTCTCATAGCTGTGAGCTGAATCGGCAAAGCAGCACGTAATGTGAAGAGTTCACTGTCTAATACACAAGTATAAAGTGCTGTGTAGGCACTAAAATACCTGCTTTGACCTAGAAGGACTTCAAATGACCTTTAGTGTTGAACAACTCCACCTATTAAATGCATGCAAGAGTTGGGGGCAATGGGTGGTAGAATTTTTAATATGTATATCAGAACCTTGCTTTTCTGAACCAATTAGTAAGAGCAGCAGTAGGATTACATAGAGGAGTAGCTACCCCTCTTCCCCTCCACCCACACATGGGGCACTGTACAGTAGTATAAACAAATGTAGTATAATAGAGACTTAATAAAATATCTCCCTCTTAAAATGCAAACACACATAAGCAAATGAGGGCTTCTAAGTTAAAAGGAAAAAGGGAAGGGTGTCATAGAATCTAGCGGTGGTTCTTACACCATCTTTAAGTGTATTGGAAGGGGCCCCTCATCGTGGTTTTAGAAGAGAGGAGGGACAAAAATAACTGATATGTGGGAGGGAGCAAGTTCTGCAGCACAGGTCTTACTGGATGTGACTGGAGTCCTAGTGGGGAGCCAGCTGAGGTCACTCAGTTATGGTGAACTGCAAAGAATGGGTCAGACAACCTCCAAACTGGTGGATAATTTAATACTTAGATTTACCAAGCCAGCACTAAGCAGCTTCTGTTATACCTTTCTGGTTACTCAGAAGTCCAAACAACACAGTTTCCTTGAAGTAACCCAGCCTCAGGTCTCCATCCAGGTACCCAAGTCAAACATGATGGAGATTTCTGAAAATCTTATTTCATCATATCAAAGAAAAAATCCTGCTAATCCCAAAGGATTGGCCACACTACCTCGAGGTTAATAAATATTCCAGATCTTACCCAAATACACGCATACAGCCAATTTTTTATTAACTAAACTAAAATTTATTAAAAAAAAGAGAGAGTATGGTGTGATGTTCCCCTCTGGTGTTGTCTAGACCAGTGATCTGCTAGGCCACTCCAATCCTTGACTCTGGGAGCCAGCCTTACCCTGCTCTGCTGTGAGAACCCCCACTCCTGGGCTGTTCACACACAGCCTCTGGCATGTAAACTGCTCCTTTGATTGTGCAACCAAATGACACTAGCCAATATCTCCAGTCCCAGACACAACCCTAGGAACCTCCGTCTTGCAGTGTCCGGTTATGCCCACTGGATGCTGCAAGCTTATTTGAGTTTGTCAATTTAACAAAGAAATGTATATGTAACAGGCTTGTTATCCTGAGGGGAGCCTCTGACATGCCTCAAACCAAATACACTGCATCAGGTAGAATAAACAAACAAATGTATTAACTATAAAGATAGGTTTTAAGTGATTATAACTCAAAGCATAACAAGTCAGATTTGGTCAAATGAAATAAAAGCAAAACACATTCTAAGCTGCTCTTAACACTTTCAATGCCCTTACAAACTTAGGTGCTTCTCAGCACAGGCTGGCTGCTTGCTCTTCAGCCAGGGTCTCCCCTTTGATCAGCGCTTCAGTTGCTTGGTGTGTTGTCTGTAGATGTAGGTGGAATTGAGAGAGAGAGAGAGCATGGCTAATGTATCTCCCTTTTATCATGTTCTTTCTTTCCTCTTGGCTTTGCCCTTCCCCTTCAGAGTCAGGTGAGCATTACCTCATCACAGTTCCAAACTGACCAAAGGAAGGGGGGTGACTCCCTTGAGAGTTTAACAGATTCTTTTGGTGCTGCCTAGGCCAGCCTCCTTTGTTCCTGTGTGGCTGGGTTGGGTTTGTCCCATACCTGCCCTGATGAGGTGTGAACTGCCTCTCTGTTCTTGGTGAGTTTTTGCTTCAGCTTGACTTAAGCCATAAGGATACATTTTCAGCCTCATAACTATATACATGAAATTATAACCTGTAACATTACTGTATCAATTACTATAACAACCATGCTCAAGTGCATCATGAGCCTTCCGAAGACACCCGACATGACAAACTTTGCATTGGATACAATACAATCCTTTTATAAAGATGAACATGGGGGTGTAGGGTGTTCCTGCAAGGTACAGAGTGTCACATATGGTTAAAAGATCAGTATACATACAGACATGAATTCAAGTCTTGAGGTTCAGATTCATAGCAGAGATGGTGAGATTTGTAGTTGCAAAGAGTTCTTTCAGAAATAGTTCATAGGTTATAGTCCAATGTTTATATTTCAGGATGGTCCAGTCAGAACTGGGATCTCAGTCCTTGTGTCTTAGGCTTCCCCTGTATGAAACCTCAAGCAGATCTGAGATAAAAGTATCCAGACCCAATGGTCTTTTATACTGTTTTCTAGCCTTCATTTGACCACGCAGTCCTGGGTAAACAATAGGCTTTTGATGTAACCTGTTTTCTAAACAACACCAGTAATTAGTTACAAAAATTAACATAGGGAAACTTATCCATTAGGCAGCCTATCACAAAATTCAAAGAGACATGTAGACAATGACATTACTTTACCCAGGATTCATCTAAATGTTAATATTCTCTTTTGATCTCTGAATTAATAGTTTACAGTGTCAGACAGAAACTGTCTGTTTACATGGCTAGCATCAAAGATGCACACAATTAGTATCATTTCTAACTTCTAACAATACAGGTTTGCATTTCAACGTTCTAGCCTATTTACCATGAATGGCCCTAATTACCATTCAAATATCTTTCTAACATGACTTGAAAGGTGGGCTCTGGGTCATTCAGCCTGCAAGCTGCTTAACCCTTTCTGGCCATAAATTATATTTTGTATAAGATTTCCTGCAATTATATAGCAGTGGTAGCAACAATGGTTTGCATAATTATATTTTAATTAGACAACGCCACACCAGAGCAGAAGTGTGATCACCTGCTGATGTGAGATGTAATGATGGGATCCTTAAATAGTGGGCAAATGTGACCAAAGATAAGTGTCAGGAAAAGCCTGAAGGGGTAGGTCTCAAATGTAGCCTAGGCCAGCTCCACAAAAGAGCTTTAAAAAATAGACAGCCAATGTAAAGAATGCAGAGCATGCATAAAATGATTACAATAGTTCAAATGAGCCAACAGATGTAGTCCTGTATTCAGAACCAGCTGCAGGTGAAAGCACTGCTCAGCCAAGAAGGAATTGTATTTAAGCTTCATGGCTGCAAGGGCATGTGGTGTTGTTGCAAGGCCATTAAGGTATTTCTTACGGTGCAGCTAATGCAAACTCTGCAACTGAAAGGTACTTTTATGCCACAATAGAAGGTATTGCTTGGCACGGAAGGGCAGGGTCAGATGTGACATCCACGTTCTCTTACCCCAACACCACTTGTGAATGAATATACGCAGGAAACAGGGACATTGAGGAGGAGGAGGAAGCTTCTTGTAGATTAACTCTTTTCTTCTCAGGATTGAGGACCATGTAGCTGCTAAGCATTCAGATGATAATATTGCTTAAGCGTTCTTTCAGTGCAGAGGCTGAACTTGAAGGTCCATGGAGCAAGAGATACATGGTTACATATGACCAGCATACTGATGATGATTTGCCTTGTATTTCCAAATTACCTTACCAGGAGGCTTCATATATACATTGAACAACATGAGATAAAGGATAAAACCACAAGGGATACCAAACTTCAAATAATTTTTGGTAATGACACACAATTACCTAATACCACTGATTATCTCGTATTCTGGGTATGGGTAGAACCCCTGGAGAATAGCATTGTCCCTCAGTGACCAAGACACCAAACCATGGTGAATTATATCAAAAGTGCCTGAGAACTCCACCCAAGCCCGCCGACAGCAATTCCAGACCCCAGGGCAGAACAGTCAATGGGCTCCCAAGCCCGGCATGGCATCCCCACATGGTGCGGAGTTGGACCACATGCAGCGGCTGGTGCACACACACACACAAGCCACGGTCTGCCTGTCATTTGGGTGGTGTTGCACCTGTGCTGGCTGGTGCCCAATGAGCTGCCACCAGCTGCGCTGCTGGGTGTGCTCTTCCTGCACGATGAGGGCTTCCACATACGCACCCAGCTGCCTTCACCGCAGGTACCACCCCACGCGTGCCTAGGAGCCCTGCAGCCTGCCCGGGAGATTTAAAAGGGCCCGGGCCCCCTTTTAAATTTTCCAGGCTCCTGGACAATTGCCCCATTTGCCTCCCCTCCGCCCCCCCCCACCCATCAGCAGGCCTGACTCCACCAAAACTAACATGGCCCACTGACCTCCACGCTAAACCCATGGAGATCATGCATGACCTTGAGGAGTACAATGTCCATGTCAAAGGAAGACTGAAACCTGCCTGGTATGTCTGATGCCCAAGTATGCTTTGAAATGAACATTCACCAGCTGCTCAATCACTTTTCCCTGAATGGAAAGCTTCAGACTAAGCAGTAACTGACAAGCATTCCAGTGTGAAGCAATGATTGTTCTTCAAGTGCTGGTTCCTGGTGGTAGTCACTGTGGCTGCCCATGAGCTCCATGCACCTAGGGCTAGAAACTCTTTAACAGTGTCTGTTGGTCTGTGCTCATGCCTTCTGCCTCCTTGTGCTTTCAGCAGAGGACATAAAAGATGACATGCACTGATCACCTCTCCAGTTCCTTTTCTTCCACTCATAGTCTGGGTTGGAACTTTCTGTGTCCATTGTTCTCTTCTTCAGTACTCCTGAATAGAATCTGTAAATATTGTGAATAATTTAGTTTTACTGCTAGTTATTTAGTTGGAGATCAGCGGTTCCCCCCGACCCCTTTGTTTTGGGTACTTATTATCCTCCCGTGTACCAGGCTTTAAGCCTGGACTGGCCTGCCCCTGGCTCTTCCCAGTGAGTGACACCTGTTTCAAGTGCCTTGGGGAGGCCCACATCTCCCTGAGGTGCAGCATCTACAGTGCTTTCCATCTATGTACCTAGCAGTCTTGTGAACTTAAGCTCCAAATATACCTTGTGGGTCTCTCCATGAGATTCTGCTTGGATCCTGAGCCCTCCTGCTCCCCTTTCACGCATGCGAAGCCACTAGGCAGCAATAGATTGGCATCTGACACCAGCAATTGATTGTCCTCAACCAAGCACAGAGACTCCAGGAAAAGGAAGCATGAGGAGGAAACAGGCAAACACAAGAAGAGGGACAAGTCTGCACACAGATCCTTGAAAAAGGATCCTCTCCCCATCTCTGGCACCTCCCAAGACTCCATGCCCTGGAATGGGACCACAAAGAGCTCATAGAGGAAAGGTGACATTAGTGGTACCAGGGCTTCTAGTGCCCTGAAACAACATGTTGAAGGATGGTTAGCGCCGGTACTGGCTAAGGTCAAAGGGTTCTCTCTGATGGTATGGCCTGTGCACAGATTTGCCACCTCTGAGACTGCACTGAAGGTCCAGACAAAGCCCAAGACATTGGGCAGCTCACCTCAGAGGGGCCTTGCTGTGCTCTCCTGGAGGACTTAGCTATGTATGAGGACCTGGAGTCTCTGATTTTCTCAGAATCAATCCTGCTGCAGGAGGTCCCAACCCAATCAAGCCGTTATTCATTTTTCTGGTTCTGGAACCCAGCCGGGAACTGGAGGACCAGATTAATCCCTTTTGCTTCCCATCTCTCCCCACTCCCAATCAGCTGGAACTAGATCCTGTGTGGCTGCTGGCCCCACCATTGGACAATAGTTTTAGCCTTGTCGGTCCCAGAATATTAGAGAGATGAGGTGGGTGAGGTAATATCTTTTATTGGACCAACTTCTGTTGGTTAGAGAGACAAGCTTTCAAGTCACACAGAGCTCTTCTTCAGGTCAAGGAAAGGAACTCCCAGTGTCACAGTGAAATACAAGGTGGAACAGATTGTTTAGCATAAGTAGGTAGCACATATTGTAAGAGTCCATTTAAAGTAGACTGCCCCATTTGCACTTCTCCAGTCATAGGACAAAAAAGTGTCTGATTGTTGGTGTCTGGCAGAGTAATGAATTTAAGCTCCCAGGCTCATCTCTTGAAAGTGTTGTGCCGGTTTCCTTTGAGGATGAGGACTGGCAGGTCAGATATAGAGTGGTCACTTTGTGAAAAGTGCTCACCCACAGGTGATACTGAGTCTGTACTCTCCCTACAACTACTAAGTTCCTGAAGGGCATTATAAGGATAGTCCCTCCACTTTCAAAACTAATCCCTGCTTGAGATCTGAACCTAGTCCTCTCCACTCTCATAGGACCAGTTTGAATGCTTGGTTTCTGTTCTTTCCTTCACCTTTCTTTGAAAGTCAACTTCTTAACAGCAATTACCTCTGCTAGAAGGATTAGAGAGCTTGGGGCCCTGATCTGCTGGGTACATATTTTCACAAGGATGAGGTTTCATTATGACTACATAACTAAAGTGCTTTCTGAGTTTCACCTTAACCAGACTGTTCACCTTCTGATGTTTTTACCCTAAGCCTCACCACAGCTTGGAGGAGGCAAGGCTCCATTCCCTGAGTGTGTGTATGGCTCTAGCCTGCTACCTGCACAGAATGGCACCCTTTTGGAAGTATCCAATGTTGTTTGTCACTATTGCCAAAACAATGAAGGGAAAAGCAATCTCTTCTCAAAGACTACATGGATTTCTTCCTGCATCATCCTTTGCTATGATCTTATTTTGAAAAGCTCCTCCTTCTCAAACTTTTGGGGACCATTCTATGAGAGCCCAAGTCGTGAAATAACATACTTCCTCCCACCTTCCTCCTCCAATGAGCACTGCTTGGGAGTCACACACAGTGAATACCTATAGGAACCAGCACTTGAAGAAGAAAGGAAGGTTACTTACATTGTAGAAACTAGCGTTCTTTGAGATGTATGGTGTCTGTGGGTATTCACGACCCGTCCTCCTTACACTCTGCTCAGATCATCATATGATGCTCTGTAGAGTTGGAACTGGAGAGGTGGTCACACACACACACCCTTTTGTACCCTCAATTGAAAGCATGAGGAGGTGCAAGCGTAGGCACAGACTAACACACACTACTATTGAAGAGCTTCCAGTCCCTGCCGCATGGAGCACATTTGCGCCCACAGTGAATTCCCATAAAACCACACTGTGATGTTATATGATTAAAATACGACCACAAAGGACATTGTTGCTACTATTGTTGTATAATCACAACAAATCTTGTACAAAGTGTGCCAAGTAAGGTGTCAATGGAAAAGTTATGGTTTGCTGAATATGAATATCCTATTTGTATGCAAGTATCATTACCCATAGGGTAATTTGCATCCAGTCTGGCCAGCACATTGTGAATGGAGTATTCAAGTTCATAGCTCATCAACGAACACAATGGACCTGGAAGAAGCCTATCCACACCTAATGTCATGTGAACGTTCTAACTAGAGTATGTGTAATGGCCTCTGCTATGACTCAGTGAAGCATGCAAGGGCATGTGACTAAATCACATGACCGTAAACGTATCTTGTTACCGGTATTTTTCCACAAGCTATGCTGAGGGCTTTGTTTGAAACCATGGGTTTTCCTCCACATGGCAGAAACTGTAAAAGGCCCTGGAAACATCTCCCTTTTGCTTCTTTCCTGCTCTAAGCTCTGGATGATGAACTTATACGAATGGGAGCATTCTAACCAAGGAACTGAGGACCTTGCAAATCATTTGGAAGCAACCAGAGACTTAACAAGCCAGCAGTTTAGTTCATCACTGCTTTAAGCCTGATCCAAGAACCTTGCAATTATTGTATGTATTGGCAACAGCATGATTATTGGGTAAGATTTGAGTTATATATTGACCTGGGTATGTTGCTGGTCCTTTGGGATCAGAAGAACGCCATGGTTGATGAAACTGGTTTTAAATAATCACTGATCATTAAGTCTAGTGTTTTTGGGGGTGATACAAGGACTGGAATACCTAAGGACACTGCTTTGCTGACTTCTTGTTAGCCAGTGTGGTGAAACAGAAGTTTACTTTTGTTGCTGGTCTTGTATATCTTATGGGAGAATAACCACCAGTTTTGGGGGGTGCTTGCCCTATTTCTCAGTAGTTTGTCCTGAATTTGATATTCTCAGTTGTGACCCACTGAGGCACTATGACACACACATCTCCGAGAACTCCAATTACTGTAAGGTAAGTAACCTTTCTTTTCTTGTCGAAGGGTGTACTTTGAAGGACGGTCAGCATCTTGCCATTGCTAACTGAGGTCTTCGATAATGACTGTCGTAATAACAGCACAGTTACCCTACTTATCTTAAGCAGCCAGGAAGTTGAAGGGACAGAGCCATAGAGCAGTGGACTTTGGGGACCTCGGAGGACACTTAGCAGCTTCACCAGGAATTCAATCAAATGCAGCCACGGGATGACATTCCAGTGGAAACCTGCAGTTCTTATCATGAAGGCTGGCAAAAGCAGCCCAGAGTTTATCTTTTTATTTGCAAAGAATGTCACAAGTTCATCACAATAATCAACTGAAGGAAGTGCTGCTGGAGCAAGGCAGTTCAGAGTGTCAGGCTGTTCATTAGCAGAAAGGGTTCAGGTGGACAGTTCCTTGTAGTGCCCTTGGCTGAGAACAGCAACTTTTTGCCTCAGTCCTAGCTCTTCAGTACATCTGGACAAATTCCCTGTTAAATCACAATGGCCTCTGCCCATTAAAGGCAAGGAGGGCCTGGTGAGGAGCCCACCTTTAACAGGTGACAACTGTTGGTGAACTGACTGACACATTGGATGCAAAAAGACAATTAGATATGTTTCAAATGATGTGGAGAATAAAAAATCTGACTTTTGAAAGCCTTCAAGGCTGTGATCTAATATTCTACCTCTGTGAGAACACCCAAAGGAGGTGGTCGTCTGAGCACCCAATAGGAGTGACCCAGATATCTGAAATAGCTAAACCCAGAGCCACAGACCAGGATGGGAATCTGAAGGAGCTCCCTTTGATCCTCTGCCTAAAACACAGATGGTCCATCAGTTTCAGGAGGCCAAGTGCCAGCCAAGCTGAGCTCATGTTGGAACACACAGTAAAATGCCTTTGGACATTAGTGCCAGCCATCATTCACAGATTAATGTCAGCTGAGCAAAATCAACTGAGGGTTTTCAACCCTACTAGCATTGGTGGTCTGTGAACCCTCAGAACTATAAATCTGATTCTGTCCCAGAGTCAAATATGTGAGCCATGTGCTTGAATAACTCATCTCCATGGCTATCCAGCTCACTCAGGATGAAAAAAAAAGCAATTATCTTTCCCTCATTTGTTATACATGAGGCTGATGGATTGCCGTCTGGAACCAACTATGCCAAAACTATGCATCATCTGAGCAGGTCATAGTGGTATTTGTCAGATATTGGTGACACCACATGATAGAATTCAGAAATGGTTCTGCCTTAGTCACAACAGACTCTTTACCCAGCTAAAACCTTGATGTGATGGAATCCATCATACCTGTTTCATCTTGGCCATGTGAATTTTTTTTTCAGTGGCAGCTAAAGGAATTTGCCAAAGAAACCTGAAACTCGTTGCCTGCTTCTGTTCTCAAGGTTCACCTTTATCTATAGAGAATTGTACTGACAGTAGTATCAAACCCACTAACTCAATTTCCTTACCCACCCACCTCACCCTTTCCATAGCCTCCCAACAAGGAGACATCTTCCACCTGTAACAATCATAGATAATACTAGAAAGTGGAAACATGGGAAATAAATAAAATGGGTGCACAAATCACAAAGGTGGGAAATTCTCACTTTCTATGACAACCTCTCTAATCACTTACAGGCTATAATTTCTAAATACATCTAAGAGAAGTCAATTGTCAAATAATACAAGCTCACTAACCCCACACCTATTTTTTTTTAAAAAAAGATTGTTGTCAACACAGACTGACGGTATAAACATAAACAAAGATTAACCCAATCATACTTGAAGTTGCTTCAAAAACATAAGCACCCTACAGGAGGAGGGAAAGGAATGTAAGGTTGAGTCTTCCTTGCACAATAACTGATTTCAGCTAGGCAATGAGACTACCACAAATATGAGCTTCCACTGAACCTGTGACATGCAGTTTGCCCACTTAAAGGGGTCTTGTCTCCTCTATACCTGCCTAACATTCTCCCTCTGTAACTCTCACATCTCTGCTCTGAATTGGTATTTCCTAAATTCCCACTATGACATTCCACCGTGCAATTCAGATCAATGAGGGGCTGTGTCACCCCTACCCTGCAAACTTGGGTGTCTCCCAGTGCTTCTCTGCTATAGCTCCCACCTGGGCCACTCACAAACAGCATGCAGGTAGCACCCAGAGTGTCTGTGTATAGCTGCAGTCTGCCAGCCACACATCAGTCACACACTGGCTTCCACCAACCTTGGTTACCACTTGCAGGGTGACCCCCAGTACACTCCCAGTCCCGGATTTTCCTCCTAAATGTGTATTCTGCACTGTCAATCCCTCTCCTGAACAGTCCAGATATATTAGATCCATTGCCCCTCTAAGGAGATCAACATAAAACAGTCTGCTATCTCAAATGAAGTTACCAAAGAAAACTGGATTCATCTTAAATAAACTTGTTTTATTCTTTAATTAACTACAAGGAGACAGGTTTTTAAGTGAGTATAAGGCATTAAAGTCAGAAACAGTTACAAGAGAAATAAAGGTAAAACACTTTCTAGTACTAAACTTACCAAACTAGACTTGATTCAAGGTGTTTCCGTGACCAACCTCTCAGGCCAGTGTCTGCTCCCAAAATCTAACTGCTGTTTCCTTTGTCATCTTAGGTGTAAAGGAAAAAGATGGATAGGGAGAGAACTTGGGATGCTTTCCCCCTCACTTCTACAGTTCAGTAGTCCATTGAAATGCATTTTCCTGAGAGTTACCCCTAGATAAAGTTAATTTCTGCTGTGAGATTGGAGTCAAGGAGTCTAGTGGTGAAAGAAGATGTAGATCTGTTTGTTCCTGCCCCCCTTCCATGCCAAAGAATGGCCACGTGACACATGATGGCCCATCAGCTTTGATGACACCTGGCTTAGAGGCATCAGCTTGTCTTTTGTCTTTGAGAAGCAGATTTACCCACTCCCCAGACTTGTCTGGTAAACACACTTCAGTCCTGCTTTTGCTTTATGTTCATATCTTTACATATAATGTTACATACATTTTACCATGACATTACTGAAAGCAAATTAGTTTTCAAATGATACCTTACAAGGCATATTTTGTTCAAAGATTATTACACTGGTATGTGGGGAGTGAATACAAAGGTACATTCTGCCATACAGACATCTTCAGAAAACCTCCTTCTCAAAACTATCAGCTCATCATTTGCAAATTAAAATGATTCACTATGTGGCAAATGGACTAAGGGGAGATCAATACCTGGGGACAGGTAGGTCTGATGGATTAGGTAAAGGCCTCTAAAATGACCAGTTTGCGGAACTGTATCCTTGAAATACAGGAACTTAAGGTTGTTCTAATATTAGCACCATCCATTTACATTCTGATCATTTTCCAGGAGAAAAATGCATCTCTCCCCAGGTTCTGACTAATTATATTGAGTAGATTGGCAGTTATCTAAGCATAGGCATGTATTCTCATGCTCAGTGAGACCTTAACAAATCTGGTTATACCCACAATATCACTTTACACAAACCACTGTTATGGACGCTACAGTGAGATAATTGACCACAAAATGAGTTATGTGTCCCAAGCCAAAAGCATAATGAAAATCAAGGGTCAATTACCTTGCAGTAGGAGACTGGAAGGAGTCTTTTGCCAGGGAGTTTATATTATGAGTATTACCCTTTTTTAAAGATTGCTATTTTTAATAGTACAGAATATTAAGTCTTTTTAACAGTATGTTTTATATCCGTTGACTTATTGTTGTGATAGAGGTGAGACTGGTGAGGTAATATATTTTATTGGACCAATTTCTTTTGATGGAAGGTAAAAGTTTTGAGCTAGACAGAGCTTTTCAGATCTGGGAAAGGAAGCAGTCCTATAAGCAGATCTGGGGAAGGAAGCAGACCTATGGAAGTGAGGAGCCTAAATACCTTTGAGGATCTGGGCCAGGGTCCTACAAGTTGCTGAGCATCTCCTGTGAGTCTGAGTGTGTAAGTATTCATCAGTCCTCTGCGGGAGATGCTCAACACTTCAAAGGATTGGGCTGTTAGACAATACCAGATCCCATAGGCCTGATTCCGTCAAAACTCTCATTGATTTCAAGGGGACATTTTGTTTGTGTAAAAACTCAGGGTTCTGGCTACAGATCAATAAAGATAAGACTGATCATAATAGTGTGTATTTGTGGTTTATAATAATTAATATAATGTATTAATTTAATATTTTATTTAATATAACGGTAGATCAAACAAACTGAGTAGCTACAGAGGATTATATACGCATAAAGATTGCATTTAATTTAGAAAAATGTCTTCCTGTGCATGTCTTTATTTCAGTTACAGGTCACTGTTTCTCTGAAAATGGACAGTTTGTTTTCTTCTTGTGACTTTAGAAATTTTAACTTTCTTTAAAGGAAAGAAAACAAGCTACTATTTAGATTTAAGTCCTAAATCTTGTATATGGCTTTGCTGTAATTATATATATAAATACACTATTTTTCAAAGATACTGGTACTTTGGTACTAATCTGTCTATAAGGAACTAAGTAAACTAATGAAACTGATGCCATATAAGAGGGAATGAAAGTCACTCACCTATCAGTGGCATTTACGAAGCTTTCTCCTGATATATTAGTCCTCAGATTAGAGGTTGAAATCCCCCCATGGTCTTGTGAACCATGGGCTGCAGAATAGAGCCCCAGAAATGTGAGCTGGGAACATGGAGGGGGAATTTCTTTTAACTCCTGATGGAAAAGGAGAAAGCATTCACACCAGGGGAAAGTTCGCTTGGGAAATACTTTGAGTTTGCTGAGGTTGTGGACAAATAATGACCTCTACTTGGTTAAGACACACACAAATGTTAATATTAGAGAGTGAATTGGGGGGATATAGCAGTAGTGGGTCTTGAGATATTTCTGCAATAAATCATTGCTGCATGGGTGTTGTGGCATTATAATTGTGGATTGGCTGAAGCTTTGTTCGCTTTCTGGGAATTGCTTGTGCATAGTGGCCAGTACTGGAAATTCAGTTACAAATGTTCTGTGTTCAGTGTGTGAATAGTAACTGGGATGAGGGTGCGAGAAAGAGAGACACTTCAGATTTAAGCTGGGCTCTGGCTGGCTGAAGAGGTTTTCACTGAATGTAATTATCTCCCAATCACCACATATGCTGGGATTATAAAGCCTCTGCATTCACTAGATCTCTGTACCTTGTCCAGACAGTTCTCTCTTGAATATTCATATAGGAACCAAAACAAGTTCTGAAATCTTAAGAAATTTCTTCTCTATAGCTCTCCTTTCTTCCCACTATCTCTCTCCCTCGTGCACTCTTCCTTCCCTACAATCCTTCCAAGTAGCAGTGCTTCAAACTACCCTGCTACTGGCCTGAAGTCACTAAGGGTATGTCTACACTGTAACGTAAGCCCAGGGTTTGAACTCAGGCTCAAGCATAACCCTCCCCCCATCCATCTACACACAAATAACGCTAACCTAGTGCTTGGACCCAGGGTCCCAGAACCCCATGGAGCTGGAGGGGCTGAGCCTGAGACAAGCCAGGATACAGGGTTCAAGCCTTATTGCTTTGCAGTGTAAATGCAGCACCACTGGACTTGTGCTCTGGGAGTTCATAAAAAGCATTCCACAATCTTATAGGATGACTTTCATTGTCCTCTGAATAGTCAGATTTGGTGGACAGTCAACTTTTCCCACACTGCACCGCAAAAAAAGGGCTTGAGTGGCCACATTTTGGGAAGCGTCTGGGATATCGGGGTTGAACTTGAGCCCACATAATGCGGTTTAGACACTGGAGTCCCAAGTTGGGCCCAGAGTTCAACAATTCCTAACACGGGATTAAAAATGAGCCTAGATGCTCAAGTCCTAGGTTAACAAACTGAGGGTCTGCCAACTCGAGTTCTTATTACCTTAGGGCAGGTGTCTCAAACACAATGTGGCCCGCGGAGTTATTTCCTGTGGCCACCAAGCTCCCCTCACATGCTGCCCCCTCTCCCCATCCCCAGCACACCGTATCCCCACTCCTCTGTCTACCTCCAGGTGCTTCCTGCCACCAAACAGCTGTTTGGTGGTGCTTAGCGCTTTCCAGGAGAGAGGGGGGAGGGGTGGGGAGCCGCGTGCTCAGGGGAGGAGGCGGAGAAGAGGTGGGGCAGGGCCAGGTATTTGGGGAAGGGGTTGGAATGGGAATGGGGAAGGGATGGGAAGTGATGGGGCAGAGGTGGGGCCTCATGGAAGAGATGGAGTGGGGACGGGGCCAGGGGCAGAGCGGGGGGCTTTTGTATCTTTATATGAAAAGGTGTCAGTGATGCGGCCCTCGGGCCAATGTACTAGTCCTCATCTGGCCCTCATGGTGATTTGAGTTTGAGATCCCTGCCTTAGGGTGTATCTGTACTGCAATGTAAGGTCTTGCAGGTCCCAGAGATTGGACTCCAGCCCAAGCCTAAATGTCTACACTGCAATGTTACAGCCCTGAAGTCTGAGCCAGCTGATGTGGGCCAGCTGCAGATGTTTAACTGCAGTGTAGAAATACCCTAAAAGGCCTGGGCAGGCACTGAAGGACTCCCTTTCAAAGCCTGGATTAAAGGAAAAACTCCATTGTGGTGTCCTGCCTTTGTTGTATTGCATTGATTTGCATGTGAAATTTGCTTAGTTAATTAGTAATAAAATTATTTGTTTGGGGTTCTTTAGCCCTGCAAACTCAAGCGGAGATCAGAGAGGTGAGCTGTTTCTGATTGCTCCTGCCTTGTGCACCACCACCTAAATAGATTCTCCAGAAAAGATTCAGCCCTCGATTACCCAACTCCATTTTCTTCCGAGGTCCTAAACAGGTATAACCAAGGGCAGAATTTGGGTCTGCCGTTGTAATTTAATTAACCATTTAGTTGATCCTGAGTAAACCAGAATAAAATCCAGGTCTTGCTCTCTTAGCTCTGGTGGCTGTATGGAGCAAAATGCTGTATTTTTTTTAAAAAAAAAACGTATTTTTTTTTCAGTAAAACGAACAGATGCAATTTTGGTTGTACATCAGGAGAAGATCTGTTGGGTAAGAAATTGAAAAGTGACTATGTTAAATGTCAAAGCTGAACCATACACCAGGCTACTGTCTATTCTTTAGGCATCTAAGGGCCAGTTAGGGTGTGAGAGTTATTGAATGAAGCCCTGTAGCAGAAGAAAAGGGGCAAGAGAGGAGGAGAGGGAAAGCAGAGAAATGTAGGGGAAGTAATTATTAAAAAAAATTAATTAAGTGTAACTGTTATAGAAGTTCTGTGTACGCTAGTTGATTCCACATTCTGGAATATGTTATGGATTACTACTTTCTATTGCTGAAAATGTCAAGTTGACTATAAATAGGATCCTGCAATAGTTTTTTTTTAAAGAATTTAGTTTTCCTTGAGGGGATACAATGAGGATGCATATGAGAAATGAAATGGAATCAAAATGTCTTCCTTGGAATTACATTTGATTCATCTTTAATAAAAGGAAATCAGGAGATGAAGCAGAGGTTAGTTTAGTCATGTACGTGATCTTTGGCCTTCACATGATAGTTACTGCAATATCAGTCAGTGCCCATTGTGACAGGGTCAGGCCAGATGGCTACAGGAGAGTGATCCTATTGGGATCTGGGAAGTGGCGGCTTTGCCTGCCCACTGCTAAAGGATCCCCCCCAGCCTAAGAGGGGGATCCCCAGGACCTGGACACCAAATAAATACGGGGGACAACTAATGAAATAACAGGGACAGGAGTGTGGTCAAAGGGTCAAACGAAGGGAACCGGATGGGGACACCGAGCAGAGAACCCCGGAAAGGGCCCACTGTTCCTCAAAGGTGTCAAGGGAGTCAGTGAACGCTGCCCAGAGGAACTCTGCCCAGATACGTGAACGGACGGAGGATCGGAAATAGGCCCCACAGTCACAGGAGACTCCATCAGCCAATCTCCTCACTCTGGTTTTATAGATGGCCATTTTAGCTAGGGCCTGGAGGAGGTTGACCAGGAGATCCCGTGACTTTGTGGGGCCACAGATAGGGAGTGTATAAATAAGAAGGTGAGGGGAAAAGTGCAACCAAAAGCGTAATAAAATATTGGTGAGGAGCCGGAATAGGGGCTGCAGCCTGGCACACTCCAAATATATGTGTGCCAGGGTTTCCCTCATGCCGCAAAAGGGGCAGGTGTCTGGGATGGGGTGAACCACGCCAAGTACACGCCCGTGCTCACGGCTATGTGAAGGAGCCACCAACTGATATGCCCTTCTACAGGAGAGTGATTTTTTTTTTTGAAGCAGAAAAGAATTTTATTTATGTAACACTTACAAAGAATCACCAAAAAGGATAAAGCAAAACTATGAAACAAAACAAAAGCAAACACAAGGTATAACACAGCAGCCTTCAGGAGGGAGAAGTGTTCAGGCTAGCCTGGGCCCAGAGTGGGGGGGCTTCCTCAACACTTGTGGTCTTCCACCCTCCTGAGTTACCTGGTGGCCTAGAGCGGGGGGCCTTCCTCGACACTCGTGGTCTTCCACCCCCTCGAGTTACCTAGTGCCATGCCCAGGGTCACCGATTATTCCTCTCCTGAGAGTGCCCGACAAGATGGGCATGGCTGAGGGGGTGGGCGGTTTGGGGGTGGGGGTGGGTTACACCCACGTGTTATAGGACCCCTCCTAGGTGACAGTGATGATGGTATCCACAGCGGCGACGGCTGGGTCTGGGGTCTCTCACTCTTCCCCTCAATCAAAGGGTCAGACGGAGGAACCGGACGGGGTCACCGAGCAGAGAACCTCGGACAGCGCCCGCCGCTCCTCGAAGGCGTCAAGGGAGTCGGCGGACGCCACCCAGAGGAATTCCGCCCGGATACGTGAATGTACTGAGGATCGGAAAATGGCCCTACAATCGCAGGACACTTCATTAGCCAACCTCCCCTCTCTGGTTTTATAAATGGCTGTTTTAGCTAGGGCTAGGAGGAGGTTAACCAGGAGATCTCACGATTTTGTGGGGCCACGGATGGTGAGTGTGTAGATAAAAAGGTGAGGGGAAAAGTGTAGCCAAAAGCATAATAAAATATTCGTGAGGAGCTGGAAAAGGGGCTGCAGCCTGGCACACTCCAAATATACGTGTGCCAGGGTTTCCCTCACGCCACAAAAGGGGCAGGTGTCTGGGATAGGGGTGAACCATGCCAAGTACACGCCCGTGCTCACGGCTCCGTGAAGGAGCCACCAACTGATATCCCCGTCTACCGGAGAGTGATAGAAGGCAGATATATTAGCCCCAGGTTAAGTAGGTCCCTTTTCCCTGGGTAAGGTAACAGGGAAAGTTCCAGAACAATCAGGAACTTTCTTGAAACAATTAAGGCAGGTAGGCTGATTAGAACACCTGCAGCCAATCAAGAAGCTGCCAGAATCAATTAAGATAGGCAGGCTAATCAGGGCACCTGGGTTTAAAAAGGATCTCACTTCAGTTTGTGGTGTGCGTGTGAGGAGCTGGGAGCAAGAGGCACAAGAAGGTGAGAGTGAGAAGGCGTACTACTGGAAGACTGAGAAGTACAAGCATTATCAGACATCAGGAGGAAGGTCCTGTGGTGAGAATAAAGAAGGTGTTGGGAGGAGGCCATGGGGAAGTAGCCCAGGGAGTTGTAGCTGTCACGCAGCTGTTACAGGAGCCCTGTAGACAGCTGCAATCCACAGGGCCTGGGCTGGAATCCAGAGAAGAGGGCGGGTCCAGGTTCCCCTCATCCCTCCATCCCCTCAACTCTCTACTTGATACCGGAGGAGTTGACCTAGACTGTGGGTTCCACCAGAGGGGAAGGTCTCTGGCCTGTTCTCCGATCCACTAGGTGGATCAGCAGAGACTGCGGGGATTGTTCTTCTTCCTTTTCCCCATGCTGGCCAGTGATGAGGCTAACTGAGTGAATGGCAGATTTGAGCCACGAAAGTGGCCAAACTGAGGGCTGCCGTGAACCTCTGAGGTGAGCAAATCAGCCAATAAGCGCAGGACCCACCAAAGCAGAGGAGGAACTTTTGTCACACCATATAGGAGGATTTAAATACTTATGCCAATGGATGTAATAAAGGCTTTATGTTGATAAACCTCCTAACATTATCTTGATATACAGTGTGAAAGAGCACCACTCTTCTGGTCATAGTTGTAACTGAAATCTATAGCTATACGAGAAAGCTGACCATACTGAAATAGAAACTGTCAAATATTTTAGAATATGAACACTAGGAATGGGAAGGGGTGGCTGTTCTAGGAACTTCAACCTTAGTGATTTCAACTTCCATGATATCCTTTGCTAGACCAGTCCACCTGGTTGTGGTTTCCAGTCATTACAGCATCATACTTGTTTCATAATTTATTATTAAACCTTCACCGCCTCTCATTTGCCACTTCACTTGACCTGCAATGCTGGACCATGCTCTCCCAAACTCACCAAACCTTGTCTTAACTAAGCACTTCTCCGTCTCTGGTGTCTGCATCACTGAATTATAGCTTGTTGGCCACCAACTTATCTCCTTCAACACTGCCGTCTTCCCAATATCCCACCACCTAGTCTTTCTGTGACCTCCAATCCATCAATGTTCACAACTTCTCAGCCCCCCTTCTCTCTCCCCTTTCTTCTGTTGACTTTCTCCACTGTGTATTTTCCACCACTCTCTACTCCTTTGTCCCTCTCTCCCACTGTAGTCTGTCCCACCAAATCTAGCTTTATCCCCAATATCTACTCTCGTTCCACTTCTGCTTCCATGCTGTTGAATGAGTGCCTCTGGAAAAAGTCATGTGGACTTGCTGCACTATGCATTTGTTTTCTCTTCCTCTGCTTTGACCGATAGCAGTACTTCTCTACCCTTGTTGACTCCTACACCTGCTGTCCCAGATGCCTATCTGCCACTTTAGTCTCTCACCTCAAATCCTCCCCCTCCTTCTCTTCACAGGATCTTGCTGAATTTTTCAAAGACAAGTTCACCAGGATCTAGCATTAACTCCCCTTTCCCACTTACCTCTTTCTGTTTTACTCCTCTCCTGTCACTGACTCTGAGACTCCTCACCTGTCCTCTGCCTTATCAAGTTCCCATCCTTTTCCACTCCTTGACCTCCTTTTCACCTACTCACACCCCTCACTCATCTTTCTCCTCAATCTCTTGCTTTCCTTGGATTTCCCACAATACGACCAAGCTTTGGTCTCATCCATTATAAAACAATCCACCCTTGACCTCACTTGCCTCTGAGTTCTTCCATTGCCTCCCTCCTCTTCACTGCATCAAATGCAAACTCATTCTCTGCACACTCTTACTCCATCACAACATAAACTCTAGCTCTCTATCATTACCTTTCTCCTCCTTTCCTCCACCAGCAATGCCAATTCCCATTGCCCATTTGGCCATTTCTTCCACAAACACATTTACACTTTCCACCATGCTGCTCTTTGTGCATGGAAAAGCTTTTCCAAATTAATCCATAAGCCTGTCCTCTTTCACATTCCTTTTCATGACCCATTTCTACCACAATGCCTGCAGTAAATTGCCAGCTGATACTGGTTAGACAGCTGGCCAACTGGATGTACTGACATTAATATCTATTTGTTTTTATATTTATAATATAAAATAAATAAAACCTGCAAATTGTGCATATAACTATTCTACATAACAATGTAGATCACTGTGATCCTCATCCACAAAGCCCACAATTCCCTCCAATTATTTGCTGACTGCTCTCCTTGTATCTTGATTTAATGTAGATTTTAAGCTCTTCTGGACAGGAACTTACACCTATTACTGATTTGTACCGTGACTAACACATTGGGGCTCTGATCTGATTGGGCTTCTGTGTGTTATTGTAATGCAAATAATAATAAGGGGAATAGAAAACCCTTCTGATTCACTCAGGAGGAGATAATAAACCTTGAATATTTTGCAACTCGCTAACAAATGGAAAATATAAATATAAATCTTTAGCCAGTGAACTACTTAAGTCCCACTTCAGTATGGCACCACTTTATCATATAAAGTACAGTTGTGTGCTGTGTGTAACTTCAGTGTGAATAAAGTGTTCTCATCCTGTACAAAAATGCATTGGGGAAGAGACAAACTAATACAGAAACTCTGGGTATTTTCCCACCTGGTCTATGGATACACTGTTCAATCACTCCTCTCTCACACCATTGCAAATTGCAGGAAGAAACAGAAGGGCATTTTTAAGTGCAGATGAGATGACTGTGGTTGTGCATATTCCATATTCTGACTGATCGTAAGTATTCAGCTGACATAATTGGGATCGTCCTGAATATTCCTAATGGTAAATAGAACCCAAGGTGGAAAAGTTCGAGGGCTCTTACGCCATAACCAAATAGAATTAACTTTAGCTAAGGTGCTGGAAGCAGCTGATGTTCCAAGGAGCTAAGCATCTGAGAAACCATACATGAGCTCTCTACTGGAGGCTAGCCCAGGGTTTGTGAAGTTTGTGTGTCCTAAAAAGATGCAGTTGGGGCAGATGTACACACACTAGCTCTGCTCAAGCTAATGCACTAAAAATCGCAGTTGAGCCATGATGGCTCAGCTGAGTCGCTCATCCGGCACCACTGGTATGTACTCAGGTGGCTAGCCCAGGCTTCTATTATGGCCAGTGCCTGTATGTCTACCCAAGCTGGGAATTACATCTACCAGCTCCTTAGTTGCATGAAATGCAGTTCAGCATGGGATGGGATATATTAACCCCACACTGAGCCAGCAAGGGTTAACAAGCTGCTGTGAGCCTGGTACTCTCACACTCACTGTCAGCTAATGAAGGGGCAGTTAAAAAGAGAAGTAACTGACTGACTAAGGAGGAGAATAGACCTCCTGAGTAAAGGACTGGCCCAGAACCTCTGCAGAGACTGCTGATTGCCAGGGCCGCCTGGGAGGAAGATGGGCCTGGTGCAGGGCTATTACATTTTTCTTCATGGGATTCTTTCTTTGCCTACTATAAGGAGATTATTGGGTAGTCTATGCTGGCTGGGAGAGGTCTGAGGGGCCTAACAAGGCTGTTGCGAGGAACCCTTGCCTAGAGGTATGAGGGAGAACAGCCTGAATAAACTCTGTGGACTTTTACACCCTACTTTTACCTGTGGTTTGTCTTGAACCCTGAAGGGCATGGTCATGCAGCACTGTGATGTATATAAATGAAGTTCTTCCACAGTTTTGAAACTGGTTCTATCTGCTTACTATTTACTAATGCATTACTGATTAGTGTCCTGGTGAAACTGGTCAGGGAAAATTTTTCCCTACACTATCCAACTGATGTACTTGTATCAAATGGTATATGCAGATTTTTTTCAGTTCTGCAGTTAGTTTCATGTGATTGTTATCGAACACCTTAACAAACCCAACACAGTTCAGTTTTAGGAGTATGTTGGTCTCTGCATTTCTATAAAGTTTTTTGTGAAACTGTTAACAAATAATTGCAATATACATGCAACATGTCAGCCCTTCATTTGTCTTCGCTAGTTCTCCAAAAGTAGTCCTTTCAAATAAAATCAATTAGTCTGGTAAGAGACTTTCAGTGTCTCACTATTCATGTAAATTTGAGAAGCATTGTAATGGTTTCAAAAACCCAATTGTACTTGTGTGAGTCTGCGATTTGGTGTGTTTTTCATAGATATGATAATGTTAATTTCAGTCATCTGGTGTAATAGAGATCAAATATCTTTGTGTTTGAATGCTTGTATTGAATTTCATGCAAGCAGTTCAAGTCAATTGAGTATTAAGAGAATTTGGATTGATCTAAACACGTAAAGTAGTTTTCCATTTGAAGGCCATGTCCTGTGGTAAATGTGTTCTTTTGTTTTGTATCAGTGCAATGAGAATATGTTGATGAAAAGTGTTTGACTGATTGGTTTTACAGACCAAATTTAAAGATAGTTTTCAGAGTTAATTTTCCAATATGAAACTTATAAATGAATAGGAATCGGTTCTTATGGGCAACTTCATCTCAGCATTTCTCATGAATAGGGCACCAGGATTTGAGAAACTTGGGCTTTATTCCTTATTCTGCTATTGACTCACTGTGTGACTTTGGACAAGTCATTTCAACCTTTTCTTGCCTCAGTTTCCCCACCTGTAGAATATGAATTTGTAAAATGCTTTGAGATGTGTGGATGAGAAGTGTTGTATAAGTGCTAAGTAGTAATATTTTGGCCAAGGACAATTAGCAAAGTGCCACTGTATCTTAAATGTTCCTTCTGAACAGATAGAACTTGGGGTTTTAAAGTCTAATCTGAAATGCAGTGTAAACTTTTTAAACAGTATTATAGTATACAAGCCAGATCCTGAGTCCTTACTCCGTTTTTAATCTGTCCTTATTCTAGGAAAATTCTTGTTGCTATCAGTGGGAGTTTAGTCAACGTAAGGACTCCTGCATTTGGCCTTATGGGATACAACCACTAAATTTATACTGTCCCCTGCCAAGTGAAACTGGTACTGTATTAAACTGTCACTTCTTCTCTGATTTACATGTAAAAAAAACCTTCTGAAATCTTAAAGTAAAGCAGTAAATTGCAGCAATTTTATCTAGAGGACTGCCTTTATATCTACACTACATGTTTGTATGGTAGCTGCATAGTGTAACCAGAGATTAATATTCTGGAAAACCACAATTTATGATAGCTGCGATCGCACAAGTATCAGCTGACGATACTGTGTCACACTTTATTTCAAAGAAGTAGCGGTAACAATGGCTTATAGTAATAACAGTAATGCTCCTTCCCCTCAGGGAAAAGCAGAGAATGCTATCTTGCCACATGATCTCATTTCTTTTAAGCTTTGCACTAACTGCTGACATATCACATAAATGCCTCCTTTATTACCTGCCAGTGATTGTCTTCTGTATTGAGAATAGCCTCCGGAACCTACGTCCACATGCCAGCAAAGCGCTTCACTTACTCCATGTGAATTTCTCTCTGTCTAGTGTTCCATGAGGCCCCTTTATTCACCTGACCATTCTTACTAAGTCAGGTAGCCTAAATTACATTGCCTGTGAAAGGCCTTTGTTCAATTGCCTTAGTAGGCTTGGGACTGGGAGTTGGCACGGGCTTGGGCTATGTTTCTATATTTGCCAAGTAAGTAATTTGCCATTTTAGTTAGTTTTCAGTTGTGTCCAGCTAGTAATGTAGCTTGGCCACATCTCTTTGTAAGGATTTTGGTTCTTATCATTTCAAATGCTTTTGAACAAAAGCCGCATTCAGTCCCCGCACTCTACTTATCAGCCCACTGGCAGATAAAATGATGCACAGTTATTTCAGATTGTTCCCCAGTCCCAATTTAAATACAGTCCTGTCGGTATTTTTATTAGTTTCAGACCAGTAGATGTTGTTTATTTATGCAGGTCCAAAATTTGACATGCTTTTTACACAGCTGTCCTATTCACACGATAAAGCAAATAAAAGTTCAGCTTTTGCTCAGCTGTGCCCTGGTGCTGCAAACACTTTAGCACATGCTTAACTTGATGCCCGAGTAGTACCTTTGTTTGTGGGATCAAGGCCATCTTTTAAAACCTGCTACTTGCCATTTGTCATGAACAACTATTTCTCATCCTCATGCTAAATCAGACATATTTAAATGTGCCTTTATATTCGCCACATTGACTACATATATAATCATATATATGGAGGATTACATCACCACACTAGCAAATACCCATTTGATGTTAAAGTCTTTATTTATAGATTGCATATTATTTTTGCCTGTGTATTATTTGTGCAAAGACTTGTCTATTTCAAAAATAATGTCCAAATAGACACGCTTGCTCAGAGGTCTATGCTGTCAGAAAATCTTTTAAACTAAAATAGAAATGACAGCATTATAAAAGAAAACTATAAGAGAGTTGTGGCATTTCTCCAGTTGTGCTTTTCAAGTTTGACTTCTGACTTAGCCAATCGTACATGTACTAGAATCACAGAATTTATCATACTGGATCATCCTATTGATCCATCAATCTGATATCATAGAAATGTAGGACTAGAAGGGTCCTCAATAAGTCATCTAGTCCAGTCCCTTTCACTGAGGCAGGATTAGGTGTTATCTAGACTATCCCTGATAGGTGTTTGTCTAACCTGTTCTTAAAAACCTCTAATGACAGATGCCACAACCTCCCTAAGTAATTTGTTCCAGTTCTTAACTACACGGAGTTAGGAAGTTTTTACTAATGCATAACTTAAATCTTTCTTGCTGCAATTTAAGCCCACTACTTCTTGTCCTGTCCTCAGTGGTTAAGGAGAACAATTTATCACCCTTCTCTTTATAATAACCTCTTATGTACTTAAGACTGTTATCATGTCCCCCTACCCCTCAGTCTTCTCTTCTCTAGACTAAACAAACCAAACTTTTTCAATCTATCCTCATAGGTCATGTTTTCTAGACCTTTCATCATTTTTGTTGATCTCCTCTGGACTTTCTGCAATTAGTCCATATCTTTCCCAAAGTATGGTGCCCCAAACTGTGAACACAATACTCCAGCTTGAGGCCTTACCAGTACTGAGTAGAGTGGAAGAATTACTTCTTGTGTCTTGCTTACAACACTCCTGCTAATACATCCCAGAATGATGGTCACTTTTTTGTACCAGTGTTACATTGTTGACTCATATTTAGTTTGTGATGCACTATGACCCCCAGATCCTTTTCTACAGTGCTCCTTCCTCAGCAGCCACTTCCCATTTTGTATTTGTGCAATTGATTATTCCTTCCAAAGTGCAGTATCTTGCATTTGTCCTCACTGAATTTCATCCTATTTATTTCAGACCATTTCTCCAGTTTGTCAAGATCATTTTGAATTCTAATCCTTTCCTCCACAGTGCTTGCAACCCTGCCCAGCTTGGTATCATCCACAAACTTTATAAGTGTACTCTTTATGCCATTATCCAAATCATTTACAAAGATATTGTATAGAACCAGTCCCAGTACAGGGCCCCACTCAATATGCCCTTCCAGATTGATTGTGAACTGTTGATAACCACTCTCTGAGTATGCTTTTCCAACCAATTGGGCACCTACCTTATAGTAGGTTCATCTGGGTTATATTTTCCTAGTTTGTTTATGAGAATGTCATGTGAGACAATATCAAAAGCCTTACTAAAGCTGAGATATATCTCATCTACTGCTTCCTCCTCTTCCCCCCCCCCCCCCATCCACAAGGCTTGTTACCCTGTCAAAGAAGAATATTACGTTTGTTTGACATTATTTGTTTTTTACAAATCCATGTTGACTGTTGCTTATCACCTTATTATCATCCAGGTACTTACAAATTGATTATTTATTTGGTCCATTATCTTTCTGGGTACTGAAGTTAAGATGACTGGTCTATAATTCCCTGGGCTTTCCTTATTCCCTTTTCATTGCGGCCAATACCTACTGTTTCCAGCTACCTATAAGTGCAGAAGTACAGAGAGATAATGGCCCTTCACAGACTGTTTTACCGAACGCTTATTAAACATCACCCCACCTGCTTCTGATGCCCCTTGGCCCATCTTGGAATTCCCCCTGTTCTGTGGAGAGGGGATGGCAAGAGTGGAATATTCTAACGCTATGCTATCTGGGGATCCTCCTGCGCTAAGGGAATCCTCATCTTCTGGCTTACAGCAGCTTTAGGTGCTGTTAGTACTGCAGTATTTGACTGAAAGATACTTCCTTGAAGATACCTACTTTGGGACCAAACCCACTGTCCTTTCCTAGGCAAAATTCCCAACTGGAGACATTGGCAGTTTAGTCACCAGTCCAGGTTTTCCCAGGATTGTCCCGTTTTTTGAGTAGCAGTCCCAGGAAGTACAGTGTTTAGTACATGTACAGTGTTTAGTACATGCTGCCAGCTTTCTAGTTTTATGGGCTCAGGATCAATCTGTGCTGAGGGCCCCAGACCCCAACTTCTGCTGCCTATCCACTCCACCCTCCTGCCTGGAGGCAGGATACTGTATTGGAGTTAATTTGTTCCCTTCTGTGCTTGGGATGGAAGCACGTGAACCAGAGTTTGACCATAGTTTTTGTCCCTCTGTTGCAATGATAGGCACTGCAGCTATGTGTTACCATAAAATACATCTAAATATAACAGGGCTAAAATTAACAATAATTTGCTGTTCTTGAAACAATTACAATAGTTTTCCCCAAAAACACTTAAATGAAATTATATTCTTCCTCTCTGTCTCCTCTCTCCTCCAAGAACCCCAGAGATGGATTGATGCCCTTCCAATTCTTGCTGTCACTCCCTCCATCATCATAGATCCTATTTCAGCTGAGCCAGATGCAGCTTCTTCCAGAGCTCTTCAATATAGCTCTTGAAATGGCTGGAAAGGAAGATATGGGATGACATGCTGGCCCCTAAGCTTGCTCCTATGGAAGTCCATGACAGTTTTGCTATTGGCTTCCATGACAGCTTGGACAGGCCCATCAGTTCCCCCTTAGGAACTAAGCATGACATCTATCAAACCCACGTGCCCCAAGAGCAATGCACTAGATCCCACACTCTTGCATGGTAGGGCATTGCCTCATCGGCAGAGCAGCACAAACGTTTTTTAACTCCTGAAAACCCCCTTCTTTGCATTCTACTTTAGAATTGAACCATTTATAAGGTGTGTATCAAACAAGTCTGCTTGTGAGGCTTCAGCACATTAGCCTTTTGTTGCACTTCAGCTATGCACTGTAATGTGTATTTTATTGGAACTCACTGTAACAAACTATGCATCTAAACCAAATGAGTTAACAGCACAATAGTATATGGCTAAAGTACTACTTGCTATGTTGGGACAGAAGATTTGATTATCTGAAAACTGGATATCACTTTGAGATTAAACTCACTTCATAATGCAATCTTTTATAGCAACATCTTCTTGCTTTAAAAATTAGGACCAAGGATGCACTTCTATGCTGCAGTCCTGACTACATAAATATCTTCTTTACTTCCGTTGCCACTGCTCAAGCTGTCTAAACAATGGCTGTGAAGGATGGTAACAACTTACATGGAATAGCCCTGGGAAAGTATAATAATGTGAACTTTGAATGGGAATGGGGGAAATTACCTTATTTTCTTTTCTTCAGAAATATGAACTTATTTCTTTCATTTGTTTGCTTTAATTTGCTGATTTGCCAGGTGCAAAGAGCCATTAGGCCAGGATGCACCCAAGACATTTGCCTGGATGCTTTTCTTTCTCTTTACATTGCTCTCCAAATCCTGTTGCATAAATTAACACGTCATCTTCCCACGCCTGGCAATAAATGGTTAGTGGTTAAACATTTTTTCGTTTTCTTACACATTTGTATTGACTCAACAATGCACAATTTTTGGAGATCAAAGGAGCTAAATCATGGTGAATTTTATCATGAATATTCAAGCTTCCACAAGCACATGCCTAAAGAATATTATTGGTTGCCTCATAAGCGCAATGGTAAAGTTGAGATTGATCAGGTGCCTGCATTCCTATTTATTGGATTCCCACAGCTTGAAGTTTTGCCCTGATCAGCTGATGCATTTTGTATTTTGCTCAGAGTTCTCCAAAGTATAGTTATCATGAATTAATTTTTTCAACCTTCTTTCCTTGATGAAATAAAGTTATGAAAAAGTCAGTAAGAGAATTTTTTCACTGGGAACAGAATCAGCCATAGATAGTCTGAGTGGTTAAAGCAAGGGACCAGGAGTCAGCCTCCTAAGTTCTATTCCTGATTCTGACTTATTAGCATGTGGTCTGATCTTGGGCAAGTTACTGAACCTCTCCGTGCCCAGTTTTTGTGTCTGTAAAATGTTTATAATAGCTACCTTGAGGTTTAATTATTTTTATAAAGTTTTTATGTAGTTCTCTCAAAGGTACTATCCATGCAAAATGTCAAAATGGTGACGTAAGCATTGTCACCACCACAACTTAAAGCACTTGCAAAAAGTTCTCCTTCAGAAAAAGTTCACAGCCTCCGTTCCTGAAAACTGCGGTGGTTTTGGTTTGTCTGCAGTGGAGGATGAAGAGCTAGAAGATTAGAATGTCTGTCCTTTTTTGCTTTCAAAAAGAATTGTCATTCAGCTATTAGCTAAAGCTGGTGGACAGATGGCTTCAAAAATCCCTTTAACTAATACATATTGTGAGCCCTATGTTCTCTCCTCTGTTAAACATTTCATTCATTATGCAGTCCTGAGAAATGGTGGGAGCCAAGTCTTTTTGCCAGTCCCTCTCCCCCACTTCCCATTTTCAATTCCTTGTAAATTTGAGCTAAATCCATTCAGCCATTTCTGAGTTATTGAAAGCTGGGGTTGGGGGAACCTCTTTTCTCCATTTTATTTAAATTTTAAGACTCTTTTTATCTCAGATACAACTTAAAAACCACATTAAATGTTCAGAGTGGCTAGTCCCCAGTGAGAATTAGGCTATTTTGTTGTTCAAAAAAGTTTAAAAACTAACAAATACCTTACTTATAAGCATTTTAAAAACTAGGGTTTATGAATGCAGGACAGTTATGTTTGCTAACACTGGGGGCTATGAGACCATTTAGTATCACTGATGGTTAGCACTGTGAAAACATCTTCCACAGGCAAATTTGTAAATGCAGTATCCAAAAACTGAGGTTCACAGTAAAATCAGTGAAAACTTTGGCTTAAGTGATGATCCCATGGTTATATGGGAGCTGCATAATGGAGTTGAAATCAACTTGGATCTTCTGAGTCCTGATTCTGTTGTTTAGGCACAAGACCTTCCTTACCCTTTTGCTATTGCTTATATGCACAGTGAATGACTCCACCTCTCAGCCCCTTTCCTCAGGAGTAGTGGTTGTAGTGGAAGCTCTGGGAAATCTTACATTTTCTAAGGCTGCCCTTCATTTATATGTGTGTGGTATAAAACGTAAGATCATTGTCATTCTCCTTGGAAGAAATTCATTTATGCTGACAGGTGACTACAAAAGTAGCTGGAATGAAAATGAAAGATGAAGTTCATTAAAGCAGCATTTTGCTAATCGTTTGCAGTCCTTAAAATTAAAGGGAAAAAGAAACTGTTCAACTCTGATATGCAGGATTATAAAATGACTATTTACTAATGTCAGGAAGATTAAGAAAAACTATCCATTTGTATAAACTACACATCTGTTTTTTTTCCTTATAGAAACCAAAAGATGAGTTTGTTCCAGATTCAAGTAATGAACCAGCTATGATAAATGAAGAGAAGCTTACTATAATCCACAGGTCTTACTAACCAGAGGAGGTAGAATCATTGCATTTTCAATACTTTTGAGGTGGTGATTAAATAGGGAGTAGCAAGCAACTATTAGACGATTAAAGACAACTATCTTAAGAGTTGGAAAAAATAAGTAATTTAAAGAATAATTGATTTTAACTTTTTTTGAGGAATATACAGTAGAAAAATCAGGCGGTGTTTAAGGAATTTAATAAAGAGAACAAAATGAATATGTACATCCCATAAAGTTCAAGGGGGCGGGGCTTGTTTCGTAACATACTGTGCTTGCCATCTCTGTAGTGTTTCAGCCTGAACCATGAAAGGCAATTTTTCAGTATCTGAACTTCTTTGTTCTGTAACATTGGGCTTTGAGTTTCACAAGAGCTTCTGATACTTCCATTGCCCTTCTGAACCAGATTCAAGCAGTACAGACAAAAAGTTAACCAGTCTTTATTGAATTTCAGATAAAGGTCAATTTGAGGCATAGGTGACGGTTCAGATAATCTGGTCCTTCATCTAAATCAGTTTGTTCAAACCTCCTCAGAATAGATCCTCTCCCTTAGAAACTCTGACTGTGCAATATTGGTAGTATAGGAGATGGAAGAAGTGAGCACTGAACTCAAATTACCAGTACTAGGGTGAAAAGGAGTACTAGTGGAACCTTAGAGACTAACCAATTTATCTGAGCATAAGCTTTCGTGAGCTCACAAACGCTTATGCTCGAATAAATTGGTTAGTCTCTAAGGTGCCACTAGTACTCCTTTTCTTTCTGCGAATACAGACTAACACGGCTGCTACTCTGAAACCAGTACTAGAGTGACTTTGCAAATGAGATGAAGCCATGTTAGTCTGGCAGCAACTAAGCTAATGCAAGGGTTAAGCCAGTGAGCATACTTAGAGTGAAACAGATGTTTCTAAAAGCATGAGCAGAGTCAGAGCCAGTAGCCAGCTCGTGCAGTTAAAGTGTTTGCTGTCCCTTCTGAGATACCTGGTTCATGAATATTTATTGAAAATTACATTGGCCACTGGACATTCTTATGTGGGACACTGGTCGTTTTTTAATATTCCTATAGAGGGTTTTTTTAATAAGAAATGTATATTTTTTCATTGAAAGATATTTTTGTGGGAGTTAAATAACTTTTTCATAAAATGCATATTCAGTAACCTGAATAAATAATATAATAGTAGTCAGCTGATCCTGGTGTACATGTTACCATTTCCACTCCTTCCTGCACGGATGTACAGTTCTTCACTTGTGCTTGCTTGATAGCAAAGTTTTTTCCACTTCAGAACTATAAGACCCTTTTGGTAAATCCCATTTGGACTGTTTTATAGTTAAAAGAAAGAGACAGTGTACTTTACATCATGAAACTATAGGCCCCTCACAAGCTTTGACTGTAACTAGATGAAGGTATTGTAATTATCATATAATAACATTTTGGCTAAGTGCATGCTGGAAGTACAACCTTCCTTTATAATATATGCATTGGACTTTCCTTTTGTAACTTGTTTTTTCATGCATTCTATTTTGTATGTGTTTTTTTTTTTAATTCATTGTAACATCACGCACAATGCAAGTGTAGCACAGCACCATTTGATTGGGTTCTATAACTATTAAAGCTGGTCTGGGATTCAAGTCCATCTTAAAAAGAAAAGGAGGACTTGTGGCACCTTAGAGACTAACAAATTTATCTGAGCATAAGCTTTCGTGAGCTACAGCTCACTTCATCGGATGCATTCACGAAAGCTTATGCTCAAATAAATTGGTTCATCTCTAAGGTGCCACAAGTCCTCCTTTTCTTTTTGCGAATACAGACTAACACGGCTGCTACTCTGAAAGTCCATCTTAGTTGGTGAGTTGCTTGTGTGTGTTAAGGGGTGAACAGATTAAAATAAAGGTGGCAGATCTAGGTATCCCAAGGATATAGAGGTGGAATAATTTACTCTTCACTGGTAGATAAGTAAGAAGGGGAGAGAGGAGAAGAGGGAGATAAGTGGTTGGGAAGCCCCACAGGGATGGTGTGTTTTAAGACACTCGAGTGGTTCCACTGGAAGGATTACTGGTGCTTCTAGCGCCTATCCTCTGTGTCAGACTCATTGGGGCTAGCAAGTTCCACAGCTGCCCCCACAAAGAGTCCTTCCCATACTGTGGGAGCAAGCCAGCCCCAACACTCGAGGGATTTGCAGGCCAGGAAGGGAGAATTAATCATTTTTAAACTTTCATCCAATTTTTAGGCCATGCCTCATTTTATCCTACTGCTTTTCTGATCCCTGCTGGGTTCAAATCTCCCCCTAAATCACAGTTGTAAAAATGAGGTGAGGACAGTCTCCCCCGCGTCTCCCCCCATTCCTCCCCACCACCACCTGCACCCCCAGTACTGAATGGCTACTGCGTTCTGAAAACGCCCCACACATTCTGCACCACTGGCAGTCTCCCCATGGCGACGCACAGGGCTGGAGATATGTTCGACTTACATTGGGTCTCAGCTGCACCTGTGCAGTCCTGTTACCCAGCAGTATAATTTGTCCCAGCAGGTTTAAAAGATTATTACTTTTCTAAACTACGTTAAGTGCATAATAAAATATTTCCAGGAAACACACAAAGGAGAAGAATCTCTCACAACAGAATCACTCGTCTGAGAGAGTGCACATTCTGCGGTGTATGCCCGTTACGCTTTAGATCCGTTTAAATGTTGATTTGGATATATATTGTGCAGAAGTGAATAGCATGACATCCCTATCATCTGCTAGTGCCTTTTACTTCAGTAATGGGAAGAGAATGCATCACACACACACTGGTAAACCTCTTTTAACAGACTTAGAGCCATTTGGATACTCTGATTTATTCTGACATAGCCATGTTGCAGGGCTTATTTGCTTAAAGATATAGAAGAATGATTATACAGGTTGTAATGAAAATTAGCATCATTCTGGACTATGTTTTAGTTCGCATAGAACACTGAAATTATATGCAACTAGTGGTTACCATACCCCGTTCTTTTTTATTCTATATGGATCTGACTAACAAGCTTTAGCAAGTTCTATGGCAGACAATTGGAAATACTTTCAACAGCCTCCTCTGATCTTTGGGTTCTGAGTCTACTGGGAATTCAACTTAATAAGTCATAAACCTAAAAAATCATAAACATCTATAGGTATCACTCTAGAAAGATCTGTTAACTAAATAACTGAACCTTTAAAGCAGACCTGGAACAAATCACCGACTAGACCTAGGACTGTCTACATTGAGGGTTAGGTCAGCTTAACTACATTGCTCAGGAGTGTGGATTTTTCACACCCCTCAGTAATGTTTCTGGGTCAACCTAATGTTTTAGTATAAGCAGGCCTTCGGAGTTCATCTCCTTCAAACCAATAACATTTTGCAAAATAGAAAAAAAACGTCTTTAAGTGCACTGTTGACTATATACATATATATGGACTACATGACAGTGTGATTACAAAGGTTTTATCCACATGAGTTTAGGATATGTCATTACTGTATCACTCATGAGTCACTTATGCCAGCCATGCTAAATTCATTCTGACAAATGCTTTATGCCACATCACACTATAATGTATTCTCTGTATGCCACACACATTACAAAGCAAACTGTTGTAGCGATGTTTGAGTTTTTGAAAACTAGACTAGGGATAAAATTTTCCAAACCACCTAAGTGTCTTGGAAGCCCATGTCCAATTTTCAGAAGTGACTTAGGAGTCTCGTGGCCTTTCAGTGGGACTTAGGCTCCAAAGTCACTTTTGAAAATGGGACATAGGCTCCCAAGCCACATAGGTACTTTGGAAAATTTTACCCTAGGACAAGTTTTTTGTATCAGCCCTTCCGCTGGAAAGTCACATGCCTTAATTATCCTGGGTTCCACTATGCAGGGCTCAGAGGGAGTTTAACTCACTTGCTGCCATTATATACTTAAACTTTGGTGCCAGTCCTGCAAAATGATCTATGTGGACGGACCTCTTACTCATAGACTTTAAGGCCAGAAGGGATCATCATGATCATCTTGTCTGAGCTCCCGCGCATAGCCCTATTATTCTTCTGTTCATAGTCCTGTAGATTTCAATGAGGCTCTGTGTGGATATAAAGGTCTACCTGCATAGATCAGCTTGTAGGGCTGGGCACTGAGATTTTTAAATTCTTTGGGACAGGGACCATATCTTTTCAGCCTTCTGTAACTTGCCTAGCACACTTAATTTGCTATATAAATAATCAAAGGAAGATTAAAAATATATATATTTTTATATATATAACTGACATTTCTTACATTATTTTAGGTTAGTTTTTGTTTCTCTTCAGTTTCAAGAATAGATTTGATTTTAACATTGAACTTTTCCCTCTTTCTATCAAAGGCATTTGGTCCCTTCTGGCTCCGTTTCAACATTAGTTGTCACTGAGGTAGACTGTTATATCCAGAATTGCAGACAGGAACATCATCTGTCTGAGGCTTTGAGGAAGTTTGAATCTGAATTTTGCATGTCAGCTCTATTTCTATATTGAAGTTGATATATAGGATCATAATTTCAGCTGATCCTCTAAAGTTGTGTCTGCAGTTTTTAATTTTTGCTATTTGTGAGAGTAAATATGGGTTTTTCAATGCATGAACAAATTATGGGTACAAAGTAAGGGGTTGCTTTTGAAAATTTCACCCACAAGATACAAGGATGATGATTGCATTGTTTGAAGTGTAATGTTTAAATACTGACTATTCTGCACATGTGTCTCAAATACAAAAGAGCATTGGTGCCTAATGAAAAGGCATACTCTGTATAATATTGTGGTACATACTGAAAACAAATGAAACAGATAATTAGCCACACTAATTAGGAATTAATGTTTCTGTGGCAAATGTTTTATTTAATATGTGTTTTTGTTTTGAAATAACTAGTTGCTTTAGTCACCTTAAACTTCAAAGCTTGCAGACATTTACCATTTCCATCAATTAGATATTTTGCCACCTCTGCAAATCTTACACAGTTGGGGCAAACTTCTGCTTCATTGTAAATAAGAAAAAAAGCAGTGTTTTAATGTTTTGCAATACTTGCATGTCTTGTAATTAATCTGCTTTAATTTGTTCTCAAGTAATGGGGAAAGGGGACCCAACAGGGTTTGAAGTCTTTTTCAAGGTTGGAACCATACACAACTCACGTCTGAAAATAGTTGAACAGGGAATGAAGTGCTCTTCATGCCTTCACTTAGAAAGGACACAGTGGCACAGCCTTAAAAGGTTAAGCACAGCTCATTTAATTGCAATGTATTTATCTTCCTGCTCAGATCACTTCTGAAGGCATTTAACATTCACATCCATTACTTTAAAAAGGAACCTTTCCAAAATTGACCTCCATTCTATTTTCTTGGTAAATTTGTAGTTCTTCTTACTGATCACCATCAGCACACACAGGTTGGTATGTATGAATCAATCTGTAGCGCTTCTCTCTTCCAGCAAAAGAGGACAATAATGCCCTTTTCATGTTTTAGTAATTAAATCTTTAAGGCATGATAGTCCGGATCTTGAGGTTTTGGTGATTATCAGTCTCTTTAACCTTGCTACTCTTATTTCAGACCAATAAATTGCAAGAGCTCATCCGATCTTTCACATTTCCAAGTTAATTTTTCTTATAGAGAAGAATTTTGCAGAAGGGAGACTATTTCTAGTGAAAAACACAGCCATTTGTAGCAAACAGTGGTGTCAGTTGCTGTTGTAAAACTTGCAAAACAGTTACCATTATAAAACTCTATTGTACTATACTCTTAATATTTTGAAGGATTTGCCTTTTGGGTTGAAAATTTCTGTACTTGATGTGGGGAGGGATAGCTCAGTGGTTTGAGCACTGGCCTGCTAAACCCAGGGTTGTGAGTTCAATCCTTGAGGGGGCCATTTAGGGATCTGGGGCAAAAACTGGGGATTGGTCCTGCTTTGAGCAGCGGGTTGGACTAGATGATCTCCTGAGGTCCCTTCCAACCCTGATATTCTATTCTATTCTATGAATTTTATCTATTTGCCCTTTCAGATGTTCTTGAGTTGTCAAACATTTATTTTACAGAAGCCATCCGGATGGGGGCTCTATTATGCTGGGAACTATACACACAGAGATACAGTCTCTGCAAAGGAGAGATTAAAATTTAAGGTCTCAGTCCTGCAACATGCAGTGTGCAGGTGAACTGTCACACCTACGTGGAGCTTCATTCACTTCACAGAGATTTGAGAAACTTATTTGAGAAACTATTGGCCATTAACTTCAGTGGAAGCAGAATGAAGCCCCACATGGGGAAAGACTATAAGGAATATTTAAAAAAAAAAATCTTGCAGTTTAAGAAAAAATACAGCAACATGCCAGGCCGCAACAAATGAGCTTCATTTGGCCTTTGTGTCAAAGTGGAATTTGCCACAATCATCTAGTGTTATGTATTATGTAATAGTATCTACTTATAGAAATATCTAGTTCAAAGAGATGTATACTGAATTTAACGCTTTTGATAAACAATTGGCCAAAAAAGGTAGTGTGTAACTTAACTGTATTAAATGGACATGTTATAGTACTTGATTCACCAGCTTCTATTTCTGGGATTTTTCTGAGTTAGATTGTACTCTTTCACTCACCATTTATAAGTACACATCAGAGTGCTAGGTGACAGCAGCAATCTGGTAATTCTGAATGCATTGATGCACAGTTGGATGTGAACCCGACTATTAGAAATTGAAGATCATGCCATATAACGTTGGAGGAAAGGTAACTTCTCCCAGATTCAGCCTCTTGGATTTGACCCATGACCTTAATGTCATGAGGTTATGGCAAGTCTTAACACAACAGGTTTCTCAAATAGCTATGTCCATTCAGAACTTATGATAGCGGTTGATATTTAAAAAGCAGTTTTGTTCCCACTGATCTCCAGAAACAAATATATCACCCGCCATCCACAAGTAACTGAATGTTTCATATACTAAAGTACGGTTGATGAACCCCAAAGCATGCTATTAAATCTATAGGGTTTTCCCACCTTTGGATAGAATCAAATTTGCCCTAATTAATTAATTAATTAATTGTTTATAATCTGTTAAATATTGTGCAGTGCTGAGCAGTGTCAGGATAGAAGGGAAGACCAGAAGAGATGAGTTAAGGAAATATGTGCTGAATGCCCCCACTCACTAGACTGAAGATCCATTCAGTATAGAAATAACTTTCCAGTTTACCTTTAATGAGGTCCTTTCCACTCAGCATGTCTCAGAATGCATTATTGTGTGATGCCACAAGCCCTGTTGTAGCATTCATTTCACTACACTTAGACACATATTTCTGTTGTCACATTGTGGGATATTGTTCATGTACAATGAGGTGTCAAGAGGATTTTAGAGATAGTAAAAAATATTTGTAAGATATTTGTTGGATGCCTTGTTTCTGGGCTGAATGCCCCCCAGTTTGGTTAGTAGAAAAATCTGTTTGACTCTAGTTATGCTATGTAGTTCAACTTAACTACTCCCAGTGCGGTAGGCAAAATGCCAAGCAAACATAAGCAAGCTATGATCAGACATTTGCTTATCACATCAGCAGTTTGTCCATTTTTGCCATTTTCAAGCCTCCCTTTCTTAGGGAAAGTGATTCAGAAGGTGATGTTGGACCAACAGATTTCTTGGATCACTATATATTTGCTTTCAGGTCTGGGTTTGAAAGTCTATCTTACCCACAGTTATCGAGTTCCTTCTAGCAGTGGATAAGGATAATGTTCCTGCACTAACTTTATTAGATATTTGTTTTGTAAGATAGTTTCTTGGAATGGTATATCATTGATCACAAGGTATTGTTGACTTGTCCATGAGATGTTGCAGAGGCAGGTGGAGTAGGCTTTCAGGAGGCTAATGCTGAACAATTGCTCATCCCCCACCCCACACTCCAAAGCTTTTACACGTGGAGCGTTGCAGAATTCTGTCTCATCTTCCATCCTGTCCAATGTCCAGTTAAGATTGAGATGTTCAGGGCTGTGGAGCAATTAAATACACTGATGATACTTGGCTTTTGTTCATCAAACCCAGGTTCTGCAGTCTCATTACTTCCTCAGTGTCTGATCAGAAAAGGAATTGGGATAAGGTCACAATGGTTTTGACTTAACCCAGTAGGGATGAAGGTGATATTTGTTGGTAGGGGGAAGCATTTTTTGTTGTTTTAAGAGGAAGCACCATGTAATGCCTGTCCAAGTTTTGCTGAAATGTTTTGAAACCTCAGGTTCTTGATGCATCCATCACTATTCCTAGGTTCTCAGGTAGCAATGATACCCTTTAATGCCTTTTTTCATCTACAGTTAGTCCAAATGGTATAACATTTCCTTCCTAATGCACACTGTGTGACAGTCTTTTCATATCTTTGTTACTTCCAGGATAGATTATTGGAATGTACTCTATGCAGTGCTACCCCTGAAGCCAACTCAGAAGCAGTGAATACATAACTTTTCTAAAAGCTATTTCATGGCTTCCAACTGCTGGTTTCAGTTTCTAATGGTGTTACCTTAGAGAATCTCTCACTGTATACTCCAACATGGCAGTCAAGATCAGTTGGGATGCTTTTTTGATTGTTCTGAGGACTGAAGTTTCCATGGGTTACATCATAGGTTTCTCAGTGTGAGGTGCTGAACTTTGAAACGTGAACATGCCAAACCCAGTCTGCACAATCTTCAGAGTACAATGTAGGGACCTTTGTATAGTTAGATTTTTATCTAATTTTCCCTCTTCTTACTGACAATAAGAGGGCAATCTAGCTGCAGGGGGTTGCTTGGTTGCAGGATTCTGAAACTCTTTCATACTTAAAGATCAGAATCTTGGCCCCAATCCTACTAAACCTTAAGTAACAGCCTTTACTCACACAGCTAGTGCCACTGAAGTCAACGCATGAGTAATGGTTTGCCACATAAGACCTCATCACTAGAGCCTCTTCAGCTACCCCATGAGCAGCACAACCTGGCCTGTTTTCATGGTTTCACAATCACAAATACAGTCTGTTTCTTTTCTGTCACATTTACCTTTAATCCTCCGTTTCCAGACAGGACAGAATGTAGTACAGGTACATGGCAGAAGGAGCCTTTCACACAGCTTCTCTCCTCCACCCAGCTCACACTTTTCTTCCTGTCCCACCCCGCACCCCAGTTATATATACTCCCAGTTACTGAGCCAATTGCCTAATTAGCCCAGCAATCACCACCCATGTGTCAATAATTCCCCTACCACAACTGGTTAGTTAACTTCATTCAAGCTTGTAGTCCTCCGTGTTGCAGCCACTTCAGCTACAGATAACGCCTGTCACAGGCCTATATTTGTTTTCCATTCTGTGCACAGATCACTTCAGAGGATTCATAAGGAACAGAAAAAATTACTGTTAGGATCACTGTGTAGTGCAACTAATCTGAAAACATTGTGCCAAAATGCGCACACCCTATGGAAATGTCCATTTCTCAAAATGCTGAAGATCTCCTCAAAGTATTTGCAATGAGTAGACTTGTTAAAGCAGAACAAATACATGAAACTCAGTGCTGAAAACTCAGTTCATGAACAGAGAGAGATTACTGGCCAGATTTCAATAGAAGAAACTCTGAGGTGCCTTTGTAACATAACCCTTTATCAATTATAGAAACTGGGTAAAAGCAAACTTTCGCAACCCACAGAAGGTAATCAATATGCCACTTAAATATAAATGTAGTTTGTGTTATCTGTAACTGAATAATGTCATGGAATCTATGACTTGCATTGTGAGCTTCCAGTGCCAACAAATTAGCATCAAAACCCCTGGCTTGACATACAGAGAAGAGCAATAACTAAAGTCCCTGAAACGGCTCAACAGAGCTGCAAATTTAGGTGAACAAACCCCTTCAAGCCTGTGATCTTACTGTCCTTTATTCCAGCAGCCTGGCTCCTCATCACAAGCCTCAATGTTACTAGAAACAGTCACCTCAGCCTTAAAAACAACCACCAAAAACAGTGATGCCCAACCAGCTAGCGGGAAACTTCACCCGCGCAAAGCACAGGCATCAACAGAGCTGCTGAAATGAATGGTAACACACTGAATGAATTCATGATGGCATCATTGCATTTCAATTCTCAATTTGTTTTTAGGGGGAGGGGCAAGAGCGAAGGGACCCAAAGGTCCCTCCTCCTTGTGAGGGAGACTGAAAGGACAGAAGGAGAACCAGCACACGGAGAGCAGCAACTGTGAGCGCTTCTTTTCTCCTGAATCTTAGAGTGAGGGACTGAGGGGGAGTGAAAAGGAAAGAGTTTGCATGAGCTTTTTGTGTGTGAAACTGAATGAAATAGGGAGGAGAAAAAAAGTGGAGCATCAAAATGTTCAACCAGTCACCTGCCATCCACAAGTAACTGAATGTTTCATATGCTAAAGTACAGTTGATGAACCCCAAAGCATGCTATTATATTTATAGGGTTTTCCCACCTTTGGATAGAATCAAATTTGCCCTAATTAATTAATTAATTGTTTATAATCTGTTAAATACCGTGCAGTGCTGAGCACACTGTCAGGATAGAAGGGAAGACCTGGGCCCTTCCTTAGGTAGTTCAGTCTTGGAACTTGACTGGCATAATCCACTGGGGGTGGTGCCAAACCACACATGGAGCATTGGGAGGAAGAGGCTGGCTACTTACACTTCTTATGTGGATCAGTTTACCCCCTGTGCCATCTTCTGTCTGCCCCTTTTTGGAGTAGGGAAGGAGCTGTTACCAGAGCTCAATGGACCGGGATTCTGCTTAGCCCTGATGCGGAGAAAGAGGGCCTTATTTTATCCTTATGTACATACACACAAATGGTACTCCTGGGGAGGTAGAGTCTGGCCCTCAGATCACTTGTTTTTTTCATTTGAAGAACTTGAACTATTTCTGTTTTCCTGGCTATTTTCCCCAATATCAACCAACTCTAAAAAAAAAAAAAAACCTCAATGTGTTTGGTATCCAGATCTTACTTGGAAAGGGGAAAAAAATGTAAAAGAGGGATCAGGTCTCAGTGCCATAATTATGTCTGCTACTGTATACTTATCAGGAACCAGATATGAGCTACCTTAATAACAACATTCTATTGCCTATTGACATGCAGAGCAGTTTCCTTTGATGGCAGTGCAATTGATACAAGCAGGACCTGTTAGAGTAAATCAAATAAAAAGTGGATTTCCATAATCTCACGTTGGAATAAAAAGGATTGCTGTAAATGAGATTCAGTAGAGTTTCATGAACATGTGAGTCTGACCTAAAAAACACCTTGTAACTTCTGTTATATTCATACAAATGTAGGATAACATGAAATATTAGAAATGAAAACAATTTTTTAACTTAAGATCATAGAACTAAGTCAGACTACTCAACGACTGATGAGCTATTTAACTTTGTGTATTTGACATGCAGGTTCAAAATTATTTTTAGATGTGGGGAAAGGGGTAAATTTGAGTTTTGATAGTTAATAATAGGATTAAGTTAATAATTAAATAATAGGATTAAGTAATCCTAAGTGGTCACTTTGGCCATGTTATCAAATTTGCAGTTACTTTCAGACTCTCCGTAAATGTTTCTTTTAGTCAATTAAGAATCAAGAGCACTGTAGCTTACAGCACACGTGTGTACTTTACATTTCCATTAATGTTATCTAGTGTATCTAAAGCGTGAAATTCACCCCTATGCAGACGGCTACCACAAGAGCTATACTCTCAAACATCTCACGCATGCTCTCTGTATTTAGTTACCGCTGTCATCATCAACTATGGCTTCAGTGTGCTTAGAGCATCGCATTGGTCTTGTGTTGGCATTCCTCACAGGGATGACTTTTACTCTAAGCCAAGTATACCTAGAATGTAATGGGCCTGCTCTCATAAAAGACAAATGTGACTTGTGCCATTGATCTCAATTAGAGCAGGATCTGCTCCTTTATGTTATCTGCTATATTGGGTACAGCTAATGTCTCTGGTGTGCCACGGATATGGTATTTTGAAATCAATTTAAAACATGTGTGCCACACTGCACGGTTTGTGAATACACAGACTTCTTAGTGCAGTTGGCAGCATGTCAGTCTCATAATCTGAAGGTCCTGAGTTCAAGCCTCAGAGAAGGCAACTCTTCCTGCTTCAGCTTCTCTAAAGGAAATCAGAGAAAAGAAACTATAGGAGAGCAGATCTAAAATTGTTAACATTGGAGATACTGTTTCATGTTTTGCAAGTCTGTTTAATCAACCACTGAATGGCCTATTGATCATACACGATCTAACTGAAAAAGAGTTTATCTTCATAATGCATCTCTTCATTGTGTAGTTCCTCTAAATTATAAATAATCTGAGGTATGAAACCATGCTTGCTCACAGCAATTTATTGGAGTTATCAATATCACTAATCAAATTCTGTTATCAAATATAACTTAAAGTGTCATCCATGACCTGGGGGAGATTTTCAGCCTAGAGTCATTTTATGTGAATACAGTGAGAACTTTAATGTAAATTCCATTCCCATGATGTTTCATTTTATGTTTACTCTGTGGGTTTTGCATGTTCTCTCCAGAACTTTTAATTAGATGGAACACGGGGAAAACAGTTGATAAAACACATTTTATGGTTCTGAAAGGTGATTTTTGCCTTATTTGGGGACACAAATGGTAACACTTAGAATTATGCTTAGTAGATTCAGCTGGTCAAAATGTGGTGCACAGAACTACAGTTCTGAACTTTACACTCTGATTGTAAACATTATAAGCTGCTGAAATAGAAACATCAGAATGACACATGGGCTAATGATGACCCTGGTGAGGTTCCTTTGGGGCTTTGGTGATCCTAAGGAAATTCCCCAGGATACTGATGAGCTTTAAAAAGTTCAGCAACCTGCTGGTTCAGCTATGCTGCCCCAAAGAATCCATCAAGCTGCACAGTTAAGTCTGCACCCCCCAAAAACACTGATAGTTTTCCGGGCATTGGAGACACCAATCATCCTTCTAAGGCACTGCATACCTTTCCCTCTCATGCATCCTTCAGGCAGTGATAACCTCCTTTACAGTAGTGGACCCCAAACTAATAGAAGAACTAATGGATGTGTCAAGGTCTTTGTTGGTGTATTCAGGCTCGGTAGACTTTCTGAACACACCCCAAAGCAGTGTAGAAAACACAGTGGGCTCTATTATGAACATACTATATAGCCCAGCGTGCAACCTGTGTAATTTGAAGTGTGTGTGAAGAACTTGTAGCGGGAGGTAGAGGCATCCTTCTCTATGACACCTTTTGGAAATGCCTGGCATTTGGTCCAAATTGATCCCTTCTTAAAGGGGGAAGAAAATTACTCTTCCAAATGAATTTTATAAGCCCCTGAAATTAAGACATCTCTGACGAGGATAACTGAGCAGTATCTGGAAAGGTGTGGCATCTCTCTGACAGAGAAATCACTCCAACACCCCCTTCCTCAGTGTCCGAAATTTAACAAGGGGCCCTGAGTAGCACTCAAAATTTTTCTCTCTAGCACATCACTTTCCCCCATTGATACAAGCCAACTTCTTATTAGTTTAACATCCTATTACAACTACACATTGGACCAAGAATTTAAAGTTTGGGTTCATCAATCTGCCTAGATCTGTTTCCATGACTCTATTAACTAATTAAATGCCATTTAAACTACTCTTAGCTCTGGCATTATTTCTGTTCAAGTGAACTATGTCTAAGTCTGAACCTCTCCTTCTGTTTTTGTATCAAGTGTGATGATCATACTTTTTGTCTGAATTGCTAATACAAGTTTAGAGTATCTAGTCTCAAGTACAACTCTGTGGGACTCTGCTTCTCACCAGACTCCATGAAGATCTCTCACTTCTAAATCCCAACTTTCTGTCTCGGTTCTCTCATATAGAGTCATCAAACTCCTCCACCACTTCAAAACTGATGTGTAGATGAAGGTCATGATGTTGAGATCTCATTCTTCACATACCATGAGCTGTATCAAGCTCCACTGTCTCCAACCCTTGGGGAGAGATTTAACTTTCCCAGTGGCTAAGCAGTGTGGTTTTTAGCAGATTCATTAGACTCATTTTATACCATGAACCTAATGGGCAAACCACAACTGCTAGGCTCACGGTGATGAGGGATTTTAATGGGTCAATGGCAGGGAATTGTCAGCCAAAGCTAATAAATTGGTGGAGCTTGTTCACTAGAATCAGAATTTTGGGGAACAACTACGTTGCAGCTTTAATTTAACCCCAGTTAATATTCAGCCTTCCAGAAAAACAAAGAGCATCTCAGACAGGTGATGCAAGGGGAATGTTGGCTGAAGGAAGTAATTACATATTAGGTGGAAAAAGTAAATTTAAGTGCTCAATAATTTACTTAAGTGGTTTACTTGACTGATGTATTGTCTTGACCCAACAGGGCATACTAGTAGACACTAAGTTATGGCATAATTCCAGTAAAAACAGCCGTCATCACTGTCCAACATAAATTATTAACTACTGTCTCGTTCCAGGTGTACACAGGTGCTGTTTTAAAAAAAAGGTGATACAATTTATGTTTGTAAACACAACTCTGTCAAAACTAATCCTGTTTCTGGCAGATTAAGATGTTATCCATGCCTCTTTGGTAAGGGCATACTCATATTTTCCGGAAATAATGCTCCAAGTATATAATTAGGTTTAAAATGGCAAACTGTAAGATAGCAGGGTTGGGTTTTCTTTTTTTAAACTCAGCAGCCATGAAACAAATGACTCTGCTGGCTGAAATCCTTATGCTCTGCTCATGCAAATCAGCGATAACACAAGGAACCTATGTTGGTGGAGAGCAGGGAGATACTGATAGAGCATGCTACCCATTGACACTAATCTATCGTGCAAATAGGCTCAGGGCCTGTGCCAACTCCACCATCTCTCCCTTGACTCTGAGTCACTATCAGATGTTAGTGGCTTCTTACAGATATTATTTCAACTCGAACAGTATGTAATCTGGTAAACTTGCAAGACAGAGAGATTTCAGTTTGTAGTCATGACGACAAGGAGCACCTGCCTTCTCCTGCTTACTGTACCTGTAATAAACAGAGCCCTTTTGACTTAGTCATAAGAACGGCCATACTGGGTCAGACCAAAGGTCCAGCTAGCCCAGTATCCTGTCTTCCAACAGTGGCCAATGCCAAGTGCTCCAGAGGGAATGAAGAGAAGAGTTCATCATCAAGTGATCCATCCCCCTAGTCTTTTGTTCTACATGCCTTTTTAAATTGTGAGAGAATTGCATCTCAGGAAAGTGAAGCACTGATAGGACATTGGGCCAAATTGTGTTCTCACTTACTCTGGATTTCCACCCATGTAATTTAATTAAAATAAATACTTATTCCAGATTTACACCAGTGTAACTGAGATCAGAATTTAGCCCACTGCTTAGTTACCCTAATATATCTGCCAGTATTCCTGAATCCTGACCTGCAGTAACTCTATATCTTACCAGGCTTTGGCTCAGCTGAGACTCTCAGTTGTAGCAAAGCTTATGGTGGTTTTATTAATTGACCAAATGGGACCTATGGTGAGAGCAACAAAGTAATAATTTGAACCCAGGAATCTCTAAGTGATGAGCAATAACATAATAAGCTGCCCATTCCCCCGGTCTTACATTTACATATTCTCTTGTATTTGTGATTTGACAGGTGGGTATGGTGTTCTGCCCTTCAGACTTCAAAAATAGATTACATGTGGAATCTAAATGGGAAATATTTTGAGTAGGAATTCCAAATATGGGCATAAGGAGTTTTCTTGCAACGATATGGGGTAGGGAGCAAAAATTTCCACCACTACTTCTGAAACTTGAGCTATATTTTAAGCTTCAAGAAGGGAAAATATTTTCCAAGTGTATCTTCCCTCCATTAAGGTTTGAAGAATAGAATTTATGGTGTGCTAATATCCAAAGCCATGTTCCCATTTTTCAGGTGCCTTTACGGTTACAGGACTAACATTAATAGTGGAGAGCATCAAGGAAAGTCAAGAAGCCCCTTCCCTTTAAGATGAGATTGAGCAGCCTAAAGCTTTATGGGCTACAACATGACTTCCCATCCAAACAATGTATGGGGAGTGTAGCTCCCCTATTGATCCAGGATGTGATCCATTTTATCCCACAAAGCTTCCAGATCCCCCCCATTCAGATGATGGTGAGGAACTGCCATCATTTCCATTGGCCTGTTGGCACTTTTATGAAATATCTTTTTACAAATATAAACAATGTGGTGGTGACAAGGATAATATTAACATACATTGTCTACTTGTTATTTCAGAGGTGATGGAAGAGATGGAAATCCCAGTACTGGGAAAGAAGAGCATATACAGAGAAAACTTCAAAAGATTAATTTCATTTGGTGGCCTCTTGTTCTTGTATTATGAGGAGTAAATAAGGAAGTGTTATTTACTCCTTCTCATAATACAAGAACAAGGGGCCACCAAATGAAATTAATAGGTAGCAGGTTTAAAACAAACACAAGAAAGTATTTTTTCACGCAATGCACTGTCAATCTCTGGAACTCCTTGCCAGAGGGTGTTGTCAAGGCCAATCCTATAACAGGGTTCAAAAAGGAGCTAGCTAGATTCATGGACGATAGGTCCATCAATGGCTATTAACCAGGATGGGCAGGAACGGTGTCCATAGCCTCTGTTTGCCAGAAGCTGGGATTGGGTGACAGAGCCTGGATCACTTGTGATAACCTGTCTGTTCATTCCCTTTGGGGCACCTGCCATTGGCCACTGTCAGAGGACAGGATACTGTGCTTGATGGACAGTTGGTCTGACCCAGTATGGCCGTTCTTATGATGCCAAGGACAGGGTTAAAAAACATCAAAAACCAGGTATGTTCTTCATTGTAGAATACTTGTTATGTTAAATACTACAACTGTACTGGTTTATTTAGTCAGCTGACCTCGGCATAAGTAAATTGCTTAATATGTAACTTTTTTTGTAGCTGTTTTCTCTGTTATTATTTTCTTCTTCCTCACACAAGGTATTAACACTGTCTCGCTATCTCGTATGTAGGATCTCTGTGACTTCCTGAGCTTCAATGGCTCCTGGCAGTTTTTTGGCCAGATTCCACCTCCCCTCTTCTCCCAGTAGTGATGAGTATCATCTCCAATCTGCCCTGGTCTCAGGTCTCTGAATGAGCTTTAGATCTACTGGTTCAAAACTTCAATGACATACTTTTTTTAAAGTACTATTATATTTATGATTTTTAGAGGTAAGTGTTGAAATTAGTTGCTTAGAAATTATTGGATAATTATGTCAATAAAGCTGTTAAACTTTTACTTCTGTCACGCTAATGTAAATCCTTTCTGGCTGTTCCTTCATACTGCATTTGGACTGTAAATGAACACAGCAGACTTACATTAATATTACCTTAATATTTTTAGCATCCAATAAGGTTAAATATGAAGAATGAGGCAGATCTTGCTGACGGAATAAAAATGAGGGGAGAAGAGTGGTTCATGAGTCATTTGGAAGGTGTGCAGGATAAAAGAATTAGGAATAAAATGTTATTCTGTGGAAAATACTGAGAATTTATTTGGGTAATAAATATAGTGAAGTTACTTGCTTTAAAAGAAGAAGAGTGCTCTCTGCCCTCAATGCCTGCTCTATGCGTGATGGGTGCTGCAAATTAGTTCTCAGCTGCAATGGGATGCAGACTAAGCCTTAATCCCGTTAAGATAAAATGACAAGCAACATTTTTTCTAGTTTGAGGGAAATCAGATCCAAATTTTGTTGCTCCGGCTAATCTCCTAAGCCTGTAGTTGCTGCCACACTAGATGTATCAGAATATTTGTCCATTGTCCAGACAATGAGTGAGTTTTCACTGGACTGTTCATAGCAGGTTGCCAATTGGATCATTCTCCCACTCCTCAGACATCACTCCTGCCTCATTGGGCACATCAGTCACCCTCCAGTAGGAGTACCCTATCCCTCCCCAGCGTCACAGCAGCATTCTCTGGCTGGAAGAAAAAGACACGCTCTTCCAGATGCCTGTGAATACTTTGTCTATAATTTGGTCCTTTGTGGGGACTGGTATATAGGAAGACAAGGTTCCCTTACCTCCCATGGGAGCTGGAAGCAAGAGCCTTTTATCTGGTATCCAAATCAGATTTCTCACAGTGTTTAGCAGCCCTTGGCATCTTCTGAAAATGTTACGTGTTAAATAAGTAAATAAATAACCCCTCCTTAGCAAAGGATTGCTGTTAAAATCCAAAATAGTACACAGGAAAATGGAGGGCAATGTACATGTTGGAATGCTGCAGACACCAAGCTGTTCTGTGGAAAGTACATTTGTTCTTTCTGTTTAAATCTCATTATTTATTTTCTCCATTCTTTGAACCTAATGGCTTACTAATGAATTCTGGGTGGGTGGGGGGGAGGGTGGAATCATGGTGATATCATGGGTTAAACCCCCTCTCTACTTTTTGAATGTAAATTCTTTTTGACAGTCTTACTTATTGCAGAGCGTTGACTTTTTTCCAACAACAAAACCGGACGCTATTTGGTTTTGCATAGTTAACATTTTGCTAATGGGTAGCCAAGATTCTCTCAGCAGCTCAACAACATTTTCTAAAGCACACTGGCGTTGTTGTAGCAACTGGTGGCTGATCTGTGAATAAAGCAGATGTCATTGTAGCAGGATAAAGAATGAACAATCTATCACCCCGCTACTACCACTCTTTCTGCCCAAACAAGTCATCAGAATGACAACTTTGGTGCCATAGTCATCAATTCAAGTCGTTGTATCACCTTTACTCATCTTGTTATTAAATAAACTGATGTTATAAGTGCTAAGAATTTGTCAGCCCTCTGCCACTGGCTTTCTCATGGAGGAAGTGAAGATCTGCTAAAGCACTGACTGTTTGCCAGCTTCCTTTTAGGCCTTGATTGATTTTGTACTTTCATACAAACTGGCCTGGCCTAAATAAACACAATATATGTTCCGAGAAGTTTTCTCTTTAGTGTTTAATCTGAATTCAGTTCATTAGAAATGCAATTAGAGATGGGCAAGCGTTGAAATAATCTGACTGGTGCCCAAACTTAGTACAAAGAGAGAGACAGAAGCAGATAAATTGCCTTTCTAACTTTTCAGAAAGACTCCAGTCCATTTTTTGTACTTATTCTCCAAGTCTCACCATGCGTACTTAGTGTGAGCACAGCTTGTCATCTAGATTGAGTCACCTCACATCTCCCTCTTTAGGTGGCAGGCCGTTCCCTGCAGACTTTAAATATAGAAGTAATAGAATTTACCACTTCCATTTCCAAACTGTTTCCTAGACCTTTCCGGATAAAGCATCACAATACCGCTTGAGAGGTGGATAAGTAGTAGTATTCCCATTTTACATATGGAGAGCTTGGTCCATTATATGTTTGCTTTTGATTTGCCCAAGCTCATTTACTGCCAATACTGGGATTAGAATGCAGGTCTTCTGACTTCTAGGCCTGTTCTCTATCACCTTCTTTTTAAAGCTAGTGTTAAAAATGTATTTAAAGGTGAAATTGTTAGATAAACCCTGAGCTCGGGTTTTGTCTAAGTTCCACTGCAACATCACTAATAATTAAGCAATGTGAAGGTTCTATTTATTAATTATTCATTATTATTCAGGAATTGGGGAAGTCATTGTAGGAGAAGAAAGAGGCATTCTCTATCCTGAGTTATTGGCATATACAGTAAGAGGAAGGAAAGCTGATTTTAAAAAGACTTCTGTTTACAAAATAAATTTTGTCATTAAATCTCAACATGTATTTTGTTTGTTGTTGTTATCTTTAGAGACCAGACATTAATCTAGTTCTTAAAGTAACATCCTAGAAGTCAGGAGACTTGGTTTCTATTTCTGACTTTTCCACAGACTTCCTATGTGCCTGTGGACAGGTCACTTAACTTCTGTGCCTCAGTTTCCCTTCATTATATGGGGATAATAATGCTGGATAATCAAACCAGAGTATCATGAGGTTTAATACTATACTTTTTGCAGAACACTTTCGCTGCTTCACTGGTTAGTACTACAAAAGTGCAAAGAATAATTATCTTAACCCAGGGAAACCCTATACATTTTAGTTTATTTCTACAAGATATAATTTAAGTAAAAGATTTTAGTTCAGTCATCACTCTCATCACAATTGTACTTGCTTCTCTTCTTGAGATGGATCTCACTATATATCTGGATAAATCAAAAATCTCTGGACAAAATGTGCTCCCTGATCGCTTAAGCCAGCATTTAACTTCCCCTGTTGCTTAAACCAGATCTGTCTATCTTTAAACCAATGAAGGATCAGATTGTAAATGAACAATATATTTGCAGAACAAATTGTCCATATGTGCGCGCACCTCTATAGTCTTATGTATAGATGTGAAGTTATTGAACATAAACTGAAACTGAGGAACCTCCTCACAAAAGAGATTTCTTACTGTCTCAATGCAATTGATAAAGGGCTGTTAACAGCTAGAAATGTTTTCCTCTGTGTTCAAGCTTTTTCTCCTTGGTCATGTATCCTATGGGTGCTAGACTCCAGTGCACCACACCAATATATATTATTTTTAATTTTGAAAAGGGGACATGGGACAGGTGAAATCATCTTGTGGGCTAATTCTGACCTTTGGGCCATCAGCTGGACAGCACTAACTTAGGTTACAAAGCAAGTCAGTTTAGTCAAGCTACCAATATCCCTCCCTCCTTTCCCCAATGAATCCAATAATCTTCTTTCTCTGTCTTCCTTAATGGTTTTCAGTGACCTTCCTTTATTTCTTTCCTCCACTCCAACGCACCTCTGGGCTTCATTTTATTCCTCTGAGGTCATTTCTTTCTTTCTCTGTGATGGGCTATAATGTTCTTTTCACTACTTCTTAGGATGTTCCTTGTCCCCTCACCTGCCTTCCCCTGCCTAAAGCTACTTCCCAAACACTCCAACCCCCAGCAGCTCTGGCTGCTTTTCTGCAAAGTCCTGATACCATTGCTTTAAAAACACCATGCTCTGCTGCTGAGACTACAGAAAAGTACTTGAGATTTTAAAGTTACGGTATTGGAGGGCTCCACAAAACTCCCCAGCCAATTTTGAATATACAAGGAGAGATGGCCATTTGCAGAATCTTATAAGTCCAGCTTATAATCAGTTTGCATTGCAACAATTTAGACTGTGTGTTGTTGCGGTGAGTTCAAAACTAACTGCATGAGAATAAGGAAACATATGCATGAAGAAAGGGGTGCAAACAATATGAGTAAATACTTTGAACAGATCTTCTTAGGCACCATCCACTGCATTTTGCTCTTTGCATACCTCTGCAATCCCATTTAAATCAGTAAGTGTACATGACTGAGGTCAGAATTTAGCACTATTCCTCCATATTTTTCACTACAACCCAGTATTTACAACAGACCAGATGGAAGTGGAAATTTGGTCACTAGTGAATGTTTAAAATTCTCCCTGTGTAGCACAATTAAAGAAACAGCTGAGCTTCTCTACTCTGCTGATTTAGTATGAAATAACCTTCAAACAGTCTGACTTTTCATTCTAGACCTGAATTGGTCTACTAGCTGGATATCATGCTGTAGGTAAAGACTGTTTCCAGACTTCTCATACCACGTGCGATAGAATGATAGGAACACGTCAAGACTGGACGGACATTTTTGTTTTATACCATATGCCTTTCTGTTTTACCATATTCTTGCATCTAGCTGCTACGATAATTGGCAAACCATCAGTAATATAGGGAGGTAGACTAGATAGCTAAACTTAATTTCACCCCCCCCAATTAATTTCCCTGCCAGTGCAAGAGGGATATAAAATACTAACTAAACTATTGAGCAGGCAGCACATCCATTCTCCAAACTTGCACACTGGCTCCAAGTAGAGGTGAAAATGTGACAGAAGGGTTTTCAGAATAGGGTTCTGTGCACAATGCATTGATCCCAAGGCACACTTGTGCATATCTCTTTTTTTAAAATAAGATTATGACCTGTAACTAGTAGTGTTAGGTTTATGTGGCACGAGGCTTGTGAATTGTCAGTTAACCTGGGACTATGAAGTGGTATTTGCAGTCTACATTACCGATTGAGGGGAAAAAGGATGATTGAGTATAGCAGGCATAAAAACTAGAGCTGGGCTTATCCATTTGGAGAAAATTCAGGTGCATCTAAACATGAAGGTGCTCACAGGTGAAGTGGGTATTTTGATTGTATCCTTTCTTACCACCCCACTTACTTGCTCTCTCATGCACGCAGCCATATCTGGCATCCCTTTCCCCCAGAAAAAAATAATAGCTTCTTCCAGTGGAGTTGGTTTGCCGAAGAAGGTGGTAATATGGTGGCTTCATTGTCCAAAATACAGTCATCAGAGGAGATACAACAGACAGCCAGTGGAGAAAACAGGCAACTTAGGGTGCCATACTTCACAGAATAAGAAGTGTGATCTCTCTTGTAAGATACGCACGAGCATTTTGCAGATCCCACATCCAGTATGTTTATTTTGAAACTTAACATGTGTCAATAATTAGGGAGATCGCTCTCTCACACAGCCCCCCTCTATTCAATGTTTTGCTGTAGATCAAATCCAGGAATACACAAGAAACAACTGGTGCTTTCACATAACTCCAAAAGCATGATCAGAAATAGTCTCAATGGTTTAAAAATGTATCTGGAATGGTAAGAGTGAGAGAATTGCTGAGTGATTCTGGCACCTTTACTTCAAACAAGGAGTACCTTAACTCCAGTTGTACCTCTTCGTTGATTAACTTACAATATATCATTAACATTTGTTCCCAAAGTTAGAATTCTCTGAATTTTTGTTCAGTGTTAGAAAATATGCCTTTAAGAAGAACTCCCACACACTCCGAATTAATGTTTTCCTGGAGGAAAACATCCCTTGTTAACCAGTTGGGAGGCATCATATTCTGAAAGTTGCACACACCATTACTCAGTTGAGTGTTTTAGAATTTAGGAGAATTCTATAGGCCACTGCCAGTACGGCATGATGCATGATAAAACCCACTATGTTAAATACTGCAAGCTATGTTGTAGTTTGCACTACATGTAAGTGCATATGCTGGAAAACTTTGTTATTGGCAGAAGAAGCACATGGCAGAACTTGCTACCCCAGTTCTGGCAGGTTCATATGCATACACTCTGCAGAATAGTCCTAGCAACAATAGATTTGGGGGGCTTGTGTGCAACTAATCTTATTTTATAGGTGCGTGTGTGCTGCTGTGTCAGCATACCAACTTGGGTGTCCATTGTGGTCTTTCCAAATGTCTATTATTTAAATGTACAAATGTTATCTGAAGTATTTATACTGAATTTTCATTTGGGCAACCGAAGCCTGCCCCATTTCCAAATTTAACCATACAAATGGGCTTTTAAAACTGAGTTTTGCTTAAACAGTTTTATAATCTCTGAAATATACTATTAAATCCTGTACTCATGAGATGGTTCATATGTATCTTTCCTTGTCTCAAGTTAACTGTGCAACCTCAGAATAACCTTGCCATTTACCAAATGAGCCAATTAACTTTACATTTTAGGGAGGTTTTCAGTTTAATTATCACTGTTGAAAGATACGTCTCCATTAGTTTTGTGCAAACATGGCAAAGAAAACTTTAGGTCATTGATGGATTCTTGTTTTATGCAAGTACTTTTCCAAGTATGCAAGCTAACTGTGATCAAGATAGTTGTCAACTTAAAAAAAAATTAGGGCCATGAAGTGAAATAGATTAATGGAATCCTTTTTAATTTTCTTTAGAATTCCACTTGGAATTTATTTTCAGTTTTACAAAATGGAATTCCAATGTGGAAAAAAAAGAGTATAAGTCAAGTAAGGTTTTTAAAATTTCCAAACTCATAATTATCCTTGTTCAAATGTTTTTCTTAACTTTCTTACTGTTTTTACAATATTGAACATGTTCACTTTCTGAACATTACCCAGGTTATTTACGTGAACATCAATCCAGCACTCCACTCATTTAGTAGAAATGAAAAGATGAATTTTTCTTTTGAAGGCTGTATTCCTCTGCAGTTGTATGCATTTCATTCCCATTGTGTGGTTATTTACCAAGTACAAACAGAGCTCTTCTATTTCCTGAGGACAAAGAACAAACTGTTTGGGGAAAAAATATCTACAAAATCATAAATCTTTCTTTCGCCTATTTATTCTTCATGCCATTCAGTCAAATTTAGGGAATGGCTAATTAACTCCGGACTCATGGCTGACTCAGATGAGCCAACTTTCTCTTATCTGGTAAGATGTAGCCAAACTTTCAGACACTTTCTAGTAGACTGCAGCTCTACATTTTCCTCATTTCTGAACTTGTAGGGCTACTTGTCAAATGCAGTATTCCTAACTTGAAATTCAACTTCAAAACAGATGAAAGACACCCTTCCTAATATTTGGACCACCAGAAAACTGCAAATATAGGAACAATGTCAGGGCCAGTGTTGTTTCTTATGTAAATGTTAAACTGATTTCACAAATGAGAATATTTCCACTGCAAAACATTTAAGAATTGGTAAGCTAATCAATCTCTTTTCTAGTTCTGCAATAAAAATAAATCGATTTTCTTTGTATATCCATCCAGTTCTTTATTATTGTGATTAAAATTCTTTAAAGAAATCTGTCTTTTAAGAGTTAATGTGCTAGTTGTACACTGTGCATCACCAATGTATCGAAATATACAGAAAGCAGCAGTTTTACAGAATGCTTTTCCTATGGTAAAAACATACTGCAAAAATAACACTTTGTTAGATTACTGTAATCAGTGAAGAACAACAAACTGTTGACTGTGTTGTGTATCTACTTAATGAAAGCCAATGCATACTCTAAAAAAGATTGCCCCATGATTAACTATATCAGAGATCTGCATTATTAAACCATGTATATAACTGTAATTAATCTCCATATTGTATGTCTATTCTTGAATTTTAGGTCCCATTTTCAATCTTTAATACACAAAATTTAGAATCCTGAAAAAATATAAGCTCCATTATAAAAAAAATACTACTTTTAACTTGTGTCATGTTGACAAGTCATAAGGTTGAAAGTAAACTGTGTTAACCTTATCCGACTTCTACTTTGATATCTCATATATTGGTGTCTGAGTTGCTGTAACATGGTAAATGGCAGATCTGCAAAGAAACACTATATCCTTAATCTTAATTGTACATTGTAAGGAGCAGGTATTTTGTGTGCGTGTATATGTAAACAATAGTCTGCATTCAGGGCAATTCTGAAAATACATTATATTACCCAAATCCTGTAAAATTATATTGTACTACTTCCATCATTTCCTTTCTCAAGTGGTCCCAACCTTGCAGTCCTAGTACAGGCAAACGCCTACAAAAAATCAATGGATCAGACCCATTACTAATTTGCTTGTTATCTATTTGTTCTAATACCTATTAATATCAATGGGAGTCATTGGAGAGCACAGCCTCCTAAATAAGTTGTTTGTTTCCCTTGTTGTCAGTTGTCTCGACCTTTTTGACTGAGTGATCTCACATTTCTCAACGGTGGAAGTGTTTGTCATATGTCCCAAACATTGGAACATGTGATATCAATAAGAGCACAGTCCTGTATTCCTTACTCACGCAAAACCACCATTGAAATTAGAACTGTGGGTCAGGCTTTAAATGATTCAGGCAGGAGAAGCAAGCAAAAAGATTCCAGCCGGAGTGGGAATATTTATTTACTCACCCACATCACTTCTAGTTTCCCAGATGAGAAAGGAAATATCAAAAGAAAGCACAAGGAGGACTTAATGGGACTTTGGAGAAATAGATTGTTTAATGTTTGCCTAAATGTGGTTTGAGTTTTTTGACTCAGAACTTTTTGGAGAGAAAGAATAAGGCAAATGCCAAAACCAGTTGAACAAAAACTGTAAGCTTTGTATCTTATCTATGAGAATCAGGCGATGTGTGTCATGCTAGTTTTTACAGTCATAGTCTATAGTCTTCCACTGATAAAATCAAATTTGACAGTAACACAATATAGAGGTTTAACTGACAGCACACACAGCACATTTGCTAGTCATAACACCACAGTTTAATGACTGACGCATGTGGGAAGCTAATTCAGATTTTTTTTCTGAATGGGATAAATGAGCATCCAGTTAATACCAATCATGAATTCAAGCCATGTGACAAAATTGATGCTACATACCCTGTTCTTGTTTTGCATATTCTGCAAATTGAACTGCAGGAAAAGAGCCAGTTTGTACACACATCCGGAGAGAAAGTTCATTCTGCATTTTGACACATCTACCAATTGCAGCTAAATGTATCCTGCTTGCTGCTGTTGTGTCCACAAACTAATCAGCCTTTATCTGTTAAATAGCCTAAGAGTTACAAATTATATGCCTGTTTTGAGGAAAAAGTACAGGTTATAGAATTATACAAGCAGACATAGTATAAATAAAATATTCATATAAAAATAGTCTCTTACAAAATATACTCTTATCCTATGGTTCATTTTCCAAAGGTGGAAGTTTGTCTGGAGTTTCATATTTATTTTTGATGTATTCCAAACTGGATTTTCATAATGCTCCTCTTTAATTGGGAAAAAAAAGTGTATTGTAAAGAGATTATAATCACTACCAGTTTGATTTTTCCAGACAACTAGCAGCAAACAGAAAAAAATTATAAAAGATGCCTGCTTTTGTACTTAAACATCTAGTACTGCAGAAAATATCCTGCAAATCCAACTAGTAGAAATATCCAAGTAAAGAATAATATATACAGCTTCAGTTTTTTCCTTGCCGTATCTACAAAATAATTATTCCACAAAGAAAGCAAGCTATCTACTTTAATTGCAGAATAGTTCCAAAAATGTTGTAGAGTTCTTTTTTTATTTAAATAAATTAATATTAGTTTTATCTGAATAAATTGTTAAATATTGCTATTATTATGCCCAGATGTCCCAAATCCCTGTGCTAAAATCTGCAGCACAAAAAAAGAAAGGCAGATAAACCAGTGTCTATGGAAAACTTCAACAGTTCTACTTGCTGTAGCAAATTGTGTGAAATGGAAAGACAGGCAAGACCAGCAGAAGCTTTTCACAAGTGTAGAAACCTAAATCTGCATAATCCACACTTAAGTAGGAATTCACACTGGGGCATTGTCACCCCCATCCTGTGCAAAGACCATTTTAAAGTTTTGTTTTGTTTCCCCCACCCAACCCATCCCTTATGCACAGTAGCTTGTGTATTTAACCATCTTTTTCCAAACCGAAAGAGTCAGTTGCCAAGCTGTCAGATTTTTTTCACTTGACTGGTGAAATTGGTTAGTCTCTAAGGTGCCACAAGTACTCCTTTTCTTTTCACTTGACTGGGTGTTCTTTTCATAAGGCAGCCCCTGCATTAAGCTTTGTAAGTGCAGATTAGCTGAGGTGATTTTTTTTCCTCGGTTTTGTGCGTCAGGGTGGCTTGTTTTTCTGTTTTGGTTTGGTTTGGGGGATAATTTATACAAGCCTTTAATGTGTAGCCACCTAGGTACTGAAACATGAAAGGAAAAGACAGCTCCGTTCATTGGCTTTTCTTCTGGAAGGAAGCGGGGCCTTTGCTACAGGCTTGAGTAGTTCTGTTGAGCTCATGTGCAAATGTATTCATGCCTAAGGATCCGGCGTCACCTTCCCCAGCCACGCGGCTATTTGCAGGTGTGCACTTCTGTTCTTTCGCTGCACGTATTACACTTTACGTAGCAGCACCAGTGAAATTTGCAGTTGCACTGCCACACGCGTGAGTACTGGTGAGTATTGTAACCTCGACCACAGCACATCAGATCACAGCCGTTGGACTGCTGGGCTGTTTTGTTGCACATTCTGCCCTGTGTTCCCACGCTGCCAGTGACAGGGTCTTCTTCGCAGTAGTTGGGAGATTTTTCGATGTACACTAAATCTGTATCCATGGGTTTGCGGTAGGACAGTGGCTTCTTTATTTTAAGGAAGGTTGGACGCTTGTTGCGACTCGCCCTCACCGGTTCAACCTGAACTGCGTCATTGTATTTGTCCTTAAGGATGTAGCCTAGCTCCCGGAATTTAGGAAGGGTTGTCCAGCATGTCTTAGTCGTACAAGATCCTGAAACTCCATGGCATTTGCACTCTAATTTCATGTTTTCTTCAAGAATCTAGATTTGAAAGAACACAGACTGTGTTAAAACAATAAGACTCCATCAACGAGACATTGATCGGATGTAATGAACTATTGTTCTCAAAAGTGCTCTTTATAGCAACGGCTACTAAACCCAGGTCAAAATTCATGACCACCCCTGGCTGCAGATCTCACGTGCCGGCTGTGTAATTGTCACAGGCATCAAACGCCTATTGAGGTCAACTGATTCCCTCCCTACCCCATGTTGATCAGAGAGGAGAACTTTATCCAATTTCAAACAAAAGCAAAAATGGTGTCTTTAACCACCAACTGTGGTCTTCCCATTGCTTACTATGTGTTTATACTGTGCCCAGCCTGATGTGTCTATATTGCAATTTTGGCATATGCCAAGAAGATGGGGAGTTGCAGAGAAGCACAAATAACACACCTCGAGTATGGTATTTTCACATGAAATCTCATATGTACCAAATTCTGAAAATGCAATGATTTTTGCTACAAATGGATTTTGCAAACCAAACTGGGAAAATAAATTCCATTCCAGTATTTAGACCTGAAAATGGCATGAAAAAAGCTAGTAAAAAACGTTGCAGAAAAACTTTCACCAGTTTCGCCTCATGGTGATGTATAGATAGACAGACATACACACACAAATGCTGCATATTAATGTTACATCTAAGAAAATCTATACATTACTTTCCTATGTAGTAGTTTTATTATGTGCCAGGTACTCAAGTCTATTCTCCATGTGGAGAAGAAGACAAGACCCCTTAGTCTGTAAAATTCTCAGCCTTCATTGTAGTACAATTGTAGATTTCTCTTCCGATGTAAACTCTATATGTTCAAAAAAAGGTTTGCTGTGTACTTAGGAGAGTCTTAAATCACAACACAAATGGTGGGCTTCTTAAATTGTGTGCTACTTAATTCCAACCACAGAATTTTAGTTAATATCTGGTGCTGACCAGACCAATTCTTGTGCAAGTTGGGGCTACAGAAGATGGAAACAATCAGGCTACTTTAAGCATTGCAAGTATAGGTGCTAAACTTATTGTTCTTATATATACTGTAGCTTTATAGGTCGTATAGTAACTGCTATTGCTTAGCCTTCTGAGGAAAGTTGGAACAGTATTGCGTGTCTGCTATAAAAAAATAATGTTACTAGGCTTTTGTGTTTTTGTTTGAATTTTCCAAACATTGAAAAGTTGGAGTTCAAAAAATATTAGATATGGCCTGATCTCGCTTTTGTTCCATGTGCTGGACTGTCATGGAAGTCAATGAGGTTGGACTGATGCCAGGATTGGTAAAGTATCTAGAGAGTATAATTCTGAACAGACGATGGCAATAATGTTAGGGTACAATAGATCACATTTTGGGGAATTATGGGACAGTTTGCATCCAGATCCAAATTTAATGATTAGCAGTGATCTATCTAATGGATGGACCAAAATCCAGATCTGGAAAAGTTTTTAGATTCAGATCTGCATCTGAACATCTTTGCAGCTCTGCTTAAATTTAGGCTTACATTATGGATTATTTTGGTTATTTTGAGATACTTCCTCACTCATTCAGTTACTGCATTGTTATTGCTCAGTCATTCATAATGGTAGTACACCAAGGAGCTAGATGGGGAGACAAAAAAGGAGCCAGAGCTCAGCAACCTGAAAATAATATAGATTCTCTCAGCCTTATTTGTAATGTATCCGTTTTTTGAGGTGATCTGTGATACATTTCTCATTTTGATAACTTGTCTTGTTCAAGAGGCTGGTTTTGCAACCTAGTGCAAATATTCAGAGTGGCAAGAAAAATAATAAAGCCTAATAGCCTTGTACTAATTCTCACATGAATCCTCCATCCCAGAATAGTACAAATTGTCTTGAAATGGATGTTTTATTATCAATCTAGTCATGAGGTTTTTTCCCCCCTAAATGTAGTTTACGTTTTAGATAGCCTCAGTTCCCTTTCAGTAACATCCCGTTTACAGACAGTGATCACTGAGGGAATAAACAGTTCGGTTGGAAAGAGCTGAGTAAGCTGATGCAATGGATCAACAATTGAAAGGATCTATGCCATGTGTTGAGCTTGCTGTTCTGTGTGACATATCTTGATGCCAGCTGGAACTAGCTGAGGAAGTTTTCTGGTCTCAGTTAGGACTGGGCGCAAGCCATTGGGATAAAAAGACCTGACTTCATTTGAACATGATACTTTTGAATAATAGTAAATGAACCCAAACATTATGGGTTCCTTTTAGAAGAACAAAACAATTATTTTTGTGTTGCGCCATACCTGATGGTACCCTTTTAGTTGTTTTTAATGTAAGTTTAGACGAAAAAGCTAACTCTTTTTGTGTTTTTATGCATCATGTAGGTGGGGCAAGTTTAGAGTCACTGTGCCAAATTCATCCTGACATAGCTCCATAAGTGATCCATTGTAACTTGCAAATGCAAGTGCACTTCCCATCCCACCTCTGTCTTTCCTCCTAATCCACTCTTCCTACCTTCAACCCACCATCCCTCTTATAGAGTATTCTCCTCTATCCCTTTCTTCCTGCTGCTGCTTCCAATCCACTGCCGAGCAAGTTCGGCAAGAGACCAATCAAAAACATAACTCTGTATACAGTCTATCCTCTACCTGAAGCAAAGCAAAACTCTGCAGTATGCAGTCTGTTACACTGTAGTATTGTGATGTCAGATGCTTGGGTTATTTGTCCTGCATTAAAAGGTACATACAGTGGCACCTTTATGCTTTCAGGTTACCTTAATATCCCACCAGTAATTCAGTTGTCTTCATAAATGCAAGGAAAGACCTGGGTGATATATGGCTACCTAAAGTAGTTGGTGAGGAGGTGTGGAGCTATTCTCTTTGGCCTGGTCTACACTATGAGTTTATGTCGGATTTAGCAGCGTTAAATCGAATTAACCCTACACCCATCCAGACAATGAAGCCATTTTTTCGACATAAAGGGCTTCAAACCAATTTCTGTACTCCTCCCCAATGAGGGGATTTGCGCTGAAATCGACATCGTCGTTTCCAATTAGAGTTAGTGTGGACACAATTCAAAGGTATTGGCCTCCGGGAGCTCACACTGCATGTTTGCTGCTCAAAGGAAGCAGCTTACCCTTAAAAGCCCATCATTCTCCATTACAAAAAAATAAATATAAAAATGTCAAGTTGCCATATTTTGGGGAAGTCAGGATCTGTTTGTTTGAAGATTTAGTTAGTGGCTCATATTTTTCACATTGGACTAGGAACTAATTTACCATAGTTTGATTTGCTTTAAAATACTGGGGTCTGGGGAGTGCATAATTGCAAACCTGTGTCCTTTGTTTCTTCACTTACCATACCTAACATTATCAGCCAGAGAAGGCACATCTGTTGTGTACCAGTGAATGCTCGGGACTGTGCTAATTGCTGACAAAGGGAGTGTTTTTAGTTTTGCCCACTTTTTTTCAAGTTCCTACAGTAAACTGTCAGTATTTGTTGATCTTTCTCTCACCCGCCATTAGCCTCTGGGAAATAGTTTACATTAAAAGGGTGTGGAAAGGAAAACCTGCACAAGTACTCTCTGGTGATATTACCAGCAGCTATCCCATCTTTGGGCACTTCCATGTGGAGTTTAAACAATGGACAAAGAAGAAAAAAGTAGGAGGAAAATATACAGGATGAGAACTAATTTCATGTCTCACTTTTCTATAATATGTTGTCAGATCAGATCTTGTAGCATTTCTGTTACCAAAGTTAGTCGGAATTCCATACTTTCTTTTTTTAAAATAGTTTATTTTTCACAATTTCACTTGCCAATCCATTGATACACTGTTCTGGGACAGTTTTACTGGGTCAATATAGCCTACCTTTCAGGGACAATGCAAGATCCTGAGTTTGGTGTGACACCAATGCACTGAGAGTGCTTTACTCTGTCAGCACAAACTAGGACACAGGCCCTTGGTGGCAAAAAGTCACCCAAAAAGTGAGTAGGGCAGGCCATAAGATTCACAAAGTCATTATACCTCCTGAGCAGCCTTCACCAACAGGGTTTCTGCAGCGTACCCTGCTCTGGGGACTCCTAAATATAACTCCTGAGCTGGAGAGGACCTCTCTACCAGCAGAGATGAATCTGGCCCCGTTCTATATATGAAATATGGATCCTCAGTGTTTGAAGGAATGTATGTAGCCACTGCAGTCAAAGCATACTCTGATCCCTGCCATAACCGGGGTATAATCTTTTGTAACTTTGGCTGATGTCACGTGAGGGACCAGGAAATATACCAGTCTCCTACAAGTATTCCTATGTGTACCTTTATTACATGGCATTCAGGAAAAAAAATCAGCCATTGGAAAAATGAAGCCACCCTCTAGCTGGAAGAGAGGGTGGCAGAAAAGTGGAGGAGGTGGTTGCAAAACTTACCTGCTGTACTGTAAGCAAGTAGTATGAGAGAAGTTGGAGAGGATGAAATCGTTCCCTCACCCTCTGGTTGCCAACTTTCTACTTGCACAAAACCAAACACCCTTGCCCCACCCCCTACCCTGCCCCTCCTCTGAGGTCCTGCCCCGCCCCTTCTCTGAGGCCCCAACCCTGCTCACTCCATCCCCCCCCCTCTATCGCTCGCTCTCCGCACCCTCACTCACTCACTCACTGATTTTCAGCGGGCTGGCTGAGGGGGTTGAGGGGCGGGAGGGGGTGAGGGCTGCAGTTTGGGGTGCGGGCTCCAGGGTGGGGCCAGAAAAGAGAAGTCAAAGGTGTGGGAGGGGGCTCCTGGGCTGAGGCAGTGGGTTGGGATGTGAGAAAGGGTGAGGGCTCCAGCTGGGGGGTGTGGGCTCTGGGATGGGGCCAGGGATGCGGTATTTACAGTGCAGGAGGGGGCTTTGGGCTGGGGGGGGTGGAGCCAGAGGGTTTGGAGTATGGGAGGGGGCTCCAGGCTGAGGCAGGGGTTGGGCTGTGGGAGGAGGTACAGGCTCTGGGCTGGAGGTGCAGGTTCTGGGGTGGGGCCAGAAATGAGGGGTTCAGGGTGTGGGAGGGGGCTCTGGGCTGGGGAGGGGGTTGGGGTGCAGGGGAAGTGAGGGCTACAGCTGGTGGTGCAAACACTGGGGTGGGGCTGGGGATGAGAGGTTTGGGGTGTAGGAGGGTGCTCTGGGCTGGGACTGAGGGGTTTGGAGGGCAGGAAGTGATCAGGGTTGGGGCAGGGGTTCGGGGTGCAGGAGGGGGTCAGGGATGCAGGTTCCAGGCGGCACTTACCTCAAGCAGCTCCTGGAAGTAGCAGCATGTCCCCTCTCCGGTTCCTACACTGAGGCATGGCCAGGCGGCTCTGCACACTTCCCAATCCCCAGGCGCTGCCACCACACCTCCCATTGGCTGTGATTCCTGGCCAATGGAAGCTGCAGAGCCGGCACTTTGGGTGGGGCAGCTTGTGGAGCCCCCTGGCTGCCCCTACATGTAGGAGCTGGACGGGGGACATGCCACTGCTTCCGGGAACTGCGCAGAGCCAGGGCAGGAAGGGAGCCTGCCTTAGCCCCGCTGTGTCACCAATTGGACTTTTAACGGCCTGGTCAGCAGTGCTGACTGGAGCCAGCAGGGTCCCTTTTTGACAGGGTGTTCTGGTCGAAAACTGGGCAACCCTACCTCACCCACAATTTACATGTGCCAGACCCAGAGATATTGGAGATCTACATAATTTTCTAGTGGGACCATGAAGGGTAAAGCCAACCACTAGACAAAATCCTTCAGAAACTTCAAGACAAGTACTTACAAGAATGTCACGTGGGAAAGAGACATTTTCTTTACAAGAGACCACATACCAGAAGAGACTGTTGATCTCTATGGGTATGTCTACCTTTCAGCTAGGGTTGTAATTCCCAGCTTGAGGAGACATACCTGCACTAGCTCAGCTCAAGAATGTGCTAAAAATAGAGTATAGCCTTGGTGGCTTGAGTCATGGGAGGGGCTAGGCCTCCCTTCCCCCATGTATGTACCTAGCATTGCAGGTGGGTACATACTCAGGGTGTCTAGCTCCTCATGCTCCTCATTCCACCACAGCTTTTACCTTGCTAGCTCAATAAGAGTGAATATGTCTCCTCAAAATGGTAATCGCTTCCCAGCTCCAAGTGTAGACATACCCTGTGTTACAGACTGATGTCATAAAGCTAAGTCATATAAATTTGATCAGTTACCAGATGAACTAATTAAAGACCAAATTATTTGTGCTGAAACTGGTAATCTGGGCAAAGCAAGGTTATTAAAAGAAATAGACCTGACTTTGAAAAGAGCAGTGGAGATCTGCAGAGCTAGTGAAAACTGTACTTCACAAATAAGAGTTAACAAGCAGTGAAAAACCTGAAATGCATCTAATTAAAAATGACTACTACCACCTAAAAATAAAAGCAAACAAATAGCAGAGACCAGATTTGTTTACTATAAATGTGAGGGCAATCACAAGATGATGCAAAGGGGGTCAAGCATAAGGAGTGTGTTGTGATCCATGCAATAAGAGCAAGCATTTCCATAGAACCATAGAAATGTAGGGGCTGGAAGGGACCTTGAGAAGCCATCTAGTCCATCCCCTCATGGTGAGGCAGGACCAAGTATACCTAGACCATCCCAGATAGGTGTTTTGTCTAAGCTGTTCTTTAAAAACTCCAATGTTGGGCATTCCACAACTTCCCTAGGTAACTTGTTCCATTGCTTAACTATTCTTCCAGTTAGAAAGGTTTTCCTCATATCTAACCTAAATCTCCCTTGTTGCAGATTAAGCCGATTACTATCTGTCCTATGCTTGGTGAACAGTTGATCACCATCCTCTTTATAACAGCCTTTTATATATTTGAAGACAGTTACTAGGTTCCCCCTCATTCTTCTAATCTCTTTAGACTAAAAATGCTAAAATCTTTCAACCCTTCCTCATAGGTCAGATTTTCCAAACCTCTTATCATTTTTTGTTGCTCTCCTCTGAACTTTCTAATGCGTTCACATCTTTCTTAAAGTGTGGTGCCCAAAACTGGACACAATACTCCAGCCGAGGCCTCACCAGGGCTATGTAGAGTAAAACCATTACCTCTTGTGTCTTGTATATGATACTCTTGTTAATATGGCCCAAATGTTTTTCTTCGCAACAGCATCACATTGTTGGCTCGTATTCAATTTGCAGAAGTGTGATGCCTTAACGGTAAGATAGATTCACAAACATACACTTTCAGGATAAAATGATAAGGCAGAAACAGGTCTTTGAGTCTGTAAATACATTTACAAATCAAGTTTCTGCAACAGGTTGGGTTGGTGACATTGGATTAGATACTGGAGCAGGGTGCATTGTAACCCCAGAACGCATACACACAAAAAGATTAGTGACCACCCAATGTTAAAACTAAGCTTGGTTCACGTAGCTGGGATAAAATGAGCTCGGTGGCAAAGCCACACTAGAATGCCTACATAAGGACAGGTTTCACTCAGAGTTTAGAATAATGGAAGGGAAAGACAAGTGTATTTGAGTTGAAGAACAGAGTCCACATGCCTGTGATCAAACAGGGGTATAACTTACCTGAACAGGAGGCAAAACAATATGATGAGGGGTTTAACAGCATGGGTTGCATTACAGATCAAATAAGTACATCAATATAAATATATGATACACATATTTTTGGTGGCACCACTGATAAAGTCCTATTAGTAATGGGAGCTTAGCCAGATGGTAAAATAAGATCATGTCTCTGCTTCCAAATGTAAGAGTTGTTTAAGTTTGGGATGTATGCCAAGAGTTTTGGCAGGTCCAATTTCATACTGAAAGTACAAAACTGTGTACCTTCAACTCTCACTGTGGTAGATATGTTTGAGCAACTTCCCTTTGGGATTGCCTTGAACAGGAAGTGTATCAAAGCATCGTACCCCAGACCTTTGAGGATCTGGAAATAATACCTGAGGATCTGTTGATTTGGGGTAAAAACATTGGCAATACCATGAGAGAGTATACAATGTGTGACAATCAGGTTCGGAGGAGTTTGACCATAACCAAGAAAGGTAAAGGCATTTGTTCAAATTGGACCAGAGAGAGAGAGAGGGAGAATGACACCTGGGAGGTGGGAGACCAAAGTCCAGTCCCCCTGCACCAATGACTCTTTATTTAACCAAAGTGGAACAGCTTCAACAGGAAGGACTGAGGGAACCCTATATCTGAACATCCCATAGCTCAGTGGTTAGAGCACTCTTCCGAGAGGTGGAGGAGATCCCTGTTCAAACCCTTTCTCCCCATTTGCCTGAGGGAGAAATTTAACCTGATCTCCCACATCCCAAGTGAGTGCTCTAACCATTGGGCTAAAAGTTATAAGGTGGGCACCACTACCTGCTCCCCCAGCCAGAATTTGAATGGGACCTGACGCACTGGGTGGCCTCTGAGCACGGGTTACTGGATTGGGCACCACAGGTGAGATAGGCACTGCTGAACCTATCTTTCCCCACTTTTGTGGCTTGCACTGGGACTTTGCTCTGAGATGGGCATCTGGAAGCCTAGAGTGAGGCAGCAATGCACATGCCCAGATGCAGAAACTTAGTCACCTAGGGAACTTTGACCCTGAAAATTTAGGAACTGAGTGAGTTTAGCAGGCAGCCAAGTGGCAATTTTGTGGATCGCAGTGGCACCTGCCACTGGGACTTAGGTGTCCAAGTGCTTTTGTGGATCTGAACCGTACAGATTAAACTGTTGCATATTCTGTATGAAGGACATCTTGTTTATAGTACTATACAGCATGACGTCAGAAATGCTAAGCTTTGTATACAAGACCCCTCTATCCATTGAGCAGTGTATGAAGAGAGCCTGAGATGTCAATTTCTGGCCAGGCATGAATGCTGCTATCAAAGATAAGTGTGAAATCTGCTGGAAACAACTTGGAAGAGCACTGAAACTACTTGATTAACCTTGCTCCAAGGTTAGCAAAGATCTAGTTGAATTAACCAGGAAAGATGATCTCTGTTCAGTGGACTACTACTAAATCTCTCTTTTTTAAAAGGGAGCTGTTGCAAAACAGTGTGTAGTAATGTAAAAAGAAAAGGAGTACTTGTGGCACCTTAGCGACTAACACATCGGATGCCGGTGAAGTGAGCTGTAGCTCACGAAAGCTCATGCTCAAATAAATGTGTTACTCTCTAAGGTGCCACAAGTCCTCCTTTTCTTTTTGCGAATACAGACTAACACGGCTGCTACTCTGAAACCTGTAGTAATGTAGTAACATTTTAAATTGAAATTCCATGGTAAACTGGGGGGAAAGGACTTCAGCATCTAACAATCTTCTTGAGTTAGCAAAAAACTAATATGGCAGCCGACTACTACAGAAGAAATATTACAACAAGAATTCTGAACAGTCAACCCCATTGATTGCAGGTGAATGTTCAGTTTCAAATAGAAAGTGGCTGGCAAACTGCCAATCATCTACGCCAAGGTCATGTGGCATCTTTACCCCCACCACCACCCATAAGAGTCAATCTTACGCTAGGAACAGAAGACAGCTAAACAAAATCAAGCAGGACCATTGTTCACTTGTCCTTGAGGAAGCCCAGAATACTATTGATAGACGAAACATACGCCTGCTAGTGACCATGCAAGAGGTGCTTTCTAAGGTGCAGTATTTTCTGCTTTGGGACATAACTCAAGAATTTCACCCAATAAATAATCCTACCTTGATAATAAATGGTCTGTTTCTGAAGGGCAAATAGATTTCTTCCTGATTCTAGCTGATGACCTCCATATGAGCCTAAACGTGAAGACTGGTATTCCGTGTAACTTTTTTGTGGCTTATGCAGTCATATGATGGCTTTGATTCTTGGCCTCCATGCTGAGTTCCAGAGTTTTCTTATACATAGTTGACGAGGGTTTAAAAAACACAACACCCTAATCTTACATGTGTTACCCTTGGATATCAACCGTCCCTTTGCTTTTGCATTATGGAAAAGTCGCCATCCCATAATAACTGTTTTCCAAACATGCTTTGTATTTGCATGAGATAAACAAGTAAAGAAACTAATGTCATTGCACAGGCACGCTACCCCCTGTCGCTGTCAGCCCAGGAAAATTGAGTAGTATTCAAATAAATGTTAGTTTGTTTCTCCCTGAGGTCGATGTCATTGGGGAAGAAGAGCTATTGTATATTTTATTGATCAGCACTGTATAGAAAAAAAGAGGAAAAATACCCAGAAGCACACAGAAGAAGTCTGAAGAGAAAAGTTGGGAGGAATGTAGTGAAACTGTTTTTTTTAGACTATCCTATGTCTGATTTTCCTGTGATGATGATAAATACCACACTGGACTACTATGCTCTAAATCAGAGGTTCTTAACCTTTTTTCTTTCTGAGCTCCTCCCTCCTTCCCCGCTCCCCCTCCCCCACATGCTATAAAAACTCCACAGCCCACCTGTGCCACAATAACTGGTTTTCTGCATATAAAAGCCAGGGTTGTCAGCAGGGGGTAGCAAGCAGGACAATTGCCTGGGGCCCCACAGGGGCCCCCCACAAAGCTACATTGCTCAGGCTTCAGCTTCAGCCCTGGGTGGCAGGGCTCAGGGACCCGGGCTTCAGCCCCATGTGGTGGGGCATCAGCTTTCTGCCCTGGGCCCCAGCAAGTCTAATGCTGGCCCTGCTTAGAGGCCTCCCTGAAACCTGCTCAAGGCCCCCTAAGGGGACCCGGACACCTGATTGAGAACCACTGCTCTAAATGATTTTTTTTTTCACCTCTGTTGATACCAAAGAAACAAAGAGAGGAAGAAAATACACTTTACAGGACCCATTAATGTGAGTTATTGTTTTAAAGAATAGTTTTGAAAAGAGAATAGAACTCTGCAGAAACAATATCACTTTTGAAGAATATGGACAGTAAGTGACACAGATTCTCCCATTCTTCCTAAATGCGTGCATGGAATGCCCTCCCTGACTTAATCCACAAGACAGGACCCTCTCCTTCAAATCATAGGAACTGTCATACGTGATCAGATCAGGGATCTATCTAGTCCAATGTCCTGTCAGTGACCACAGCTAGCACCAGCAGCTTCAGAGGAAAAAACCCTGCACTAGCCAGTTCGGGGATAACCCTTCCCCCCAAGGTATAATGCTTTCTAGCCCTGCTCAATTCTGAAAAGTGATTATAAAAATGGCCTTATAGGATTCCATGTATATGTCTCAAAGATTCTGTATCAGACTTGCTCAGTACTTAATCCCCCCCCCCCCCCAACCCTGAAAACATAATTTTGCACCCAGAGGTCAAACTAGATTCCTAAGTTCTCAGGTGTCTTCACCAAGATGCTGCTTGCCATATTATGCCCACAGTTACTTCTATCTCAGCAACACCTGTAGATAACTGAGCAAATCTGATATCGAATCCAAGGCACAATAAACATAGAATGCTCCATATTTGAGTCCCTTTTCAGAGTAGAACCATATATTAAGATTCTTACTTCCCCTTCCCTCCTTTCTCCCAGTTCTATCATGTTTGATAACACAGTGGTCTCCTGGATTGCTTCCTTTTAGATATCATATGAACAGACCTCAGCTGCCACCCACTGTCCATCAAAATGTAGATTGAAACTAACAAATTCAGCTTGTTTAATTAGGACCTTTGAAATGAATAATTTAATCACTTGGCTCAAGGTTGGATTTCAAACATACTCCTAAGGTGAATGTCAGTGACTAAGCTTGCAATCTAATGGCAAACATTTTAAACCACCCTTTCTTCTGTCAGTTGGCTCTGGACTAATAACAAAAGTATTTCATGATTATGCATTCAAGCCTTTTTACCAGTATGACTACATGAGTTCCTGTATCAGGAAATGCATTGCAAATTACTTATCCCCATTAGTTTATTGGCAATCAAGCTTTTAAAATAAAGTTGCAAATAAAACATCTCTGCACTTACAAGTAGTTTTAGAAAAGAAAATTCGAATTTTGTTTATATCAAACCAGTGGCTACTGTTGTTCTTGGTGAATATCAAAGACCAGCTACCTCCAAGGCTGGCACCAGTTTCGTTTAAACGTCAGAATCTACAGACTGCAAATGTTAATCCAAATATTTTCACAGAGAAAATGGAATTATGTTTGAAAACATAACTATCACTGTTGTTGCTAAACGGCAACCATTTGTTTTTAAAAAATAACCATAGGAAGATCCATTATCACCTAGATTAGGTTAGACAGTGCAGTGCCAAATAAGTGTCATCACATAGGAAATATAAAAAATAGAGTAATAAAAAGGTACTTGGAAAAACAGCTTTTGAAAAAAAAATCTAAATTTTCCAGCTTTTTCTTAATTTTAATAGGAAAAAGCAACTATCTGATTATTTATTTCATCTGATTTCTGTGCTGCATTGGGAGGAAACTACCTGTTCTGCCATGGGCTAAAAGTATTGTCAACAGCAATCACTGGAAGGTAACCAAACCATAGAACGATTCAATACATAGTTACATGTATTATAAAACATAACCAGAAGTATGATGTCCTGGGTGAAATGGGACAATGACACAAGGAAAGTTTTATTTGGGATTGTCGCTTGCTCTCATCCAAGCAAAATTCTGACGCTTTGTGGAGATGATAGATTGCAATATATGAGATTAAATGGCCCTGTTGCCCTAAAGTACTGGCTTTTTCATGAAGTGACATTGAAACTGATTGGAAAAAGTGCTGGTGTCATGAAATTATAGGTGTTTGGGTTGTGGGGTGAACATTATATTATCTAGTCCATCTCCCTTTCGATATAAGATTGTGCCTTACTGTGCATTACCTTCGTCTCCAAAGAGATAATGGATGGCATGTTCAAGCCAAAAATGAAGGAAAAGATGATGGATGTGGAAAAGAAAAAAGCAGATTAGGTGAACTCCCCTAACCTGGAGGCAACTTTCATTAACTTGCAAGGAAGACGACGGTAGTGATATTCTGGAATTATACCTGACATCACCATAACAACTTATTACCTTTTGATCTATCTTCCTTGCTGCATGTTCACAGATAGATCATCTATAAAATAAATGACTGGTGTTGTACTCTGCAAGACGTAAGAAAAGCAAAGACATGGTCATGGTTTAAAAAGTCACTTTCTTAGTGCACACTTCGACCTAGGAGCTCAGTACTGCAGTCCAAGTACAGGCAAAAATCCAATGGGCCACAAAAGAGGAATCTTTAGCCTACGTTTTGCTTTCAGACTTGCTTCTTCCACTAGTAGTGTGTGAAGTTACCATTATAAGGCAGGATAGTTGTGCTTTTTCACTCAAAGTTGCTGAATGTAGAGTACACATTTCTGTAAGTTATTTATGAAGTGCTTTGAAGGGACTTCTGGATAAAATGTGCTGTAATAATATAAACTTATTTACAGTGATGAGTTTGAGAATAGAATGAATGAAAGTTCTGTCTTATTCAGGTTTAATTACAACCTTACTCTACTAGGAATGGAATATTCCTGTGTCTTGTCATTGACAGTTGTCACTGCAATCTTAGTTGCAGGGAATGATTCATTCCTCATTATTGTGCAAAGACTGTAATGGAAGCAAGAAATGACCCAACTGGAATCCATTCTTGTCGCAGCGAATGTCCACAAAGTGATGTGTTTGATTGTTGACTGATTTCTATTGAATTCCATCTTCCTTGCAACTTTCTCCATTGGGAGTCAAGTACTTTGAGTTAAGAGATGCTGGTGTTCTACATCGAAGAATCATGAGTGACCCAACTAGATCTCTTTAACAAATGCTTAAGCTATCAAGAAAATGACTTCCAAAGAGTGATAGAAACAAAAACAACAGCCTCACCAATTTCCAGACAACTCATCAGAAAACATCTCTTTTGTGCTATTTTAGTTAAACCCTGTAGTGGCAAGAATACTAGTTACAAAGTAATATCACCTCTTATTGGTTCCAAACATTTCTAACCAATATAACTCAGAGAGGCTCATGTACCTGTGTGCATGAATTGAGATAATTAACCCTCCAGTTATTGGATAAATAAAACTGTGCAAAGCATATATATCCTAAAAATGCAGCTAGTGTATTTTTTCTCATTATAATTCAGACTTTTCAGGTGATTTCCCGGCTACTTCTATCCAAATCTCTCAGTTAGGAAGCACTGTCTCTGACAGTGTCTTGATAAAGGCAAAACTGACAGACTGTCAAGCCTCTGCTTTGCCCATAAAGGGAAATAAATCCTCTGAATCCGGAAAAGGCACAGTATTTCTTCACGTTTCATTCACAGAGTTAGTGTTTTTAAGCTTCGGAGTCTAATAACATTTTATACTTCACAGTAAATTACTGATGTATTTATCTCTTCACGTTACTTTTACAGTCAGAAGATATGTCCCTGAACTAATTACTTTTTAAATGACACTTTTATTCAATTTTCTCCTGTCTCCTCCCCTGCAATCTCCAAGAGTATTCTTTAGGAAAGAATACCCAGTTAGGCTCAAGTCTTTTTGGTTTACACAATTGACATGAATTCTTTGTCATGGATTCAAATCGTATTTCCAAAGATATCGGGATCTAGGAGTGGGCACGTTATGGGCCTGTGGTGACACATCACATTGTACACTCGCCAATTCAATATCTTGATACAAATCTGGCTTTTAAAAAAATAGTGCCAGTGACAGCTTTAGCTTTTTTAGCTAAAGTGTGGCCTTCATGCAATTTTTCCAACACTGTGACTTGCAAGGATTTCATTGTCATCGCACAGAAACCCAACAGTATAGAGTCACTCTGTTGTGAGTTCATCTTTCCACACTGTGTATATTCACCATGCAAAACATTCACATCACCCTCTGAAATATGCAGTTTTAATTAATTTAGTTTAAGAACTGGCTCTTTGTCACTGCTGCATTCTTCTTGCAGAAATAGGAACTTCTTCCAAAAACAAAAATTCTAAAAATTGGACTTGGCTTTAAAGGATTTGCAACCTCTAATTGCAACTGGGATAATACATCAGCACTTCCATGTTTTCAGATAGATTATACTTATCAGAGATAAGATCCTACCATCAGAGCCTATCTCAGCAGCTGCTAGGTTACAAAGATTAGCATACTCTTCTTCAGGCCAAGAATTTTAACAAGGAGCTTCTGGCCTGCTGTCAATGAAAATTTCCTCCCATGCATAAGTACCTGGAATTTCCTGATTCCAAATATAATACCAAGAGATTCTTTTTCTAAACAAAGGTTTGTTTAGTGTTTTGGTTTTGCTTACAGAATCTGTAATTAATTTGTCTTGGTCCCAACAGGCATTTTATGTGGTATGATGGCATCTATACCTACAGGTGGGACACCACATGCTAAAAGTTCTAATTTGGGATTCAGATGTACTGACACCTCGGTACATATTAATAAATTCTTGGTGTGCTCAAATGCCCTATTACCTTCTTCATTCCGAACCCAGTTACTGTTCTTTATTAACAGGTTTCAGAGTAACAGCCGTGTTAGTCTGTATTCACAAAAAGAAAAGGAGTACTTGTGGCACCTTAGAGACTAACCAATTTATGTGAGCATGAGCTTTCGTGAGCTACAGCTCATGCTCAAATAAAAGCTCATGCTCAAATAAATTGGTTAGTCTCTAAGGTGCCACAAGTACTCGTATTCTTTATTAACAATCGTCTTTCTATTTACTACTGTAGACATGTTAGACAGCAAAGTTCCCAAATAAAATGAATGGCTCCTCTTTATATTAAGGTTCAATTTAGAAATTGCTTATAAGGGGTTAATAAATAATCTTTTAGTAAAGGGTTAATCAGTTAGAGTTTAACAGGACAATAGATTGCTTGCAATCATGGCTTATAACTACCTATCACATCTTGTACTGGTGTGCGTATACCCATCTATAATACATATCACTCATGCCTGTAATATGCTTACAACATCTATTTTATTAATCATTTATTAATCACTTATTAACCCTGTATAAACCATCTACAAAAGGAACCTTAAATATAAAGTGTCACCCAGTTAACTAGGGATCTGACTACTGTGGCATGCCTAGGCATAGTTATTTTGGAAACTGTTCCACTTTTTTTTTCTGGAAGAGGTTTTAACCCTTCTACTTGCATCATTTATCTTACGTCTCCTGACTAGAAAAAAAGGCAAGTTTCTCCTTTAAAAAACAAAACAAAAAAACAACCCTGTAAACCAAACCTTTTGGGTTCTTTTAACATGCATTCCAAGCTCCTCAAATAAATTTCATCATTGTCACCTTCATTAGTATGCCATCCAAATGGTTGATCACTTCACTTAAACACTTTCATACTGGACCATTTATATGTCGTAATATAGCCAATGTGCTAGCCACTCCAGGGAAAAGCCATATGGAAATAGCCCCATAAGAATATTGATGGTCAGATATTTAAAGGCTCTTGATTGTGTTTCACCTACTAGTATGCTTAAGGCAAATCTAATTTCATTAATATTGCCACCTTCTAGCAGTGGAAAAAGATGCTCTGTTTTTAGCACTGGAAATGGATCCAAATCTACTTCATAGTTTCTGCAAATGTGGACACTGCCATCTTCTTTCTGTATGCCCACAATGGACCAAATTCTAAAGGAGTTTGGTCCATTGTGTGCTTTGCAGGTTCCAAAAATGTCAGGACACCTTGGCTAACCAGTTCTCCTAAAGATTTTGCAACAGTCCCTGCTTTTGACTTATGGCACTGCTCTGGTCTTGAATCTGGCATCTCCTCTGCAGCCATATGTGACTTAGCATTTTACTAAAGCCATTACAGGAGCAAGCACTTCAATATATTTTTCATCTAACCTTTCTAGAATATTAGGTATTTTAGATACCTTGGATCAGTTTAGCTGTTAAGTGCTGTTAATCATTTATGACCCAATGATGATAAATCTGAATATGTTGTTAAAGTGAAGTCCAGAATATGTTTCTACTCAGATCATTTTTCTAAAACCTCAAATCTTTTGTGCACAAGTTTTCAGTACATCATTTTTGAAAACACAAATGATAGTTCTGGCATTAATTCCCACTTTAGCTATATAGTCATGTAACAGTACATGTACCTATTACTCTGTACTCATTAGTAGAGTGCCAGGAAATATTAGCTACACAGTCATCTAACAGTACTTGTACCTGTTACTCTGTGCTGATTAGTAGAATGCTCGGAATTATAATGGGCATTTCATCTTCAGCTCTATGTCTGGCAATATGGGTCTTATCTTTTCCTGGCTGTGCAAAGACTCTGCTCCTTCATAAGCTCTCACAGCGCATACTCTGCAGGTTAGCCTTTTAAAGAGCATGTCACTCTCTCATGTTTCCACAACAGGCATCTTAACTTTTGCCATTGTTTTCCCAAGATGATATGCTGGTTTTTTACTGAGTGGGTTTTAAACTGCTTGCTTCCAGATTTCTGTGCACTTCTTTTCATTAAATCAAACCTTTCTAGCCCATCTGAATGGCCTAGGCTAGTGCCAAGTCCTTTGTATGTCTGGATTGCAGTTCGCATTCTCAGAGCTCATGGCTTTGCAGAGCGCAGGGTTCTAGTCTCCACTGTGCTACACACTTCTTAAGCAGCCTTTATAGTATGTAGTGTTGTTGTAGCAGTGTTCGTCCCAGGACATTAGAGAGATAAGGTAGGTGAGCCTTTCTTCAGGTCATCTGTGTAAGCTTGAAAGCTCATCACTCTCACCAACATAACCAATAAAAGATATTCCCTCACCCACCGGGCCACTACAGGCTACTTTGAGAAACTTACATTCATTGGGCTAAACTGTCTGCTGGTTTAAACTATTGCAACTCCATTGAAGCCAAGTGCCTCTCACATGCATTGCTTCAAACATCTTTATTTAGGCCAACTGTAAAAGTGGGCTTATAATGCTTACTCACCTTTGCAAGGCTCTTTAAGAGCATGGGTTTTTGTATTGTCAGTTATGGAACTTGTTAGACCTTTCTAGCACTGTTTACCAATGTTTGGAGGAAGAGGCATGCATATGTAATACCTGAGCTACGGGTATTGTGTCTCACACACAGACCACAATATCTGGCCCACACATAGGGTAAGAGTCAGGTACACCAACACTTCTTTGGCTCAGGTTGTAGAGGCTTGTGCTGAAGGCCCCAGGTTCCATTCCTGCTGACACCCCATGATGGGAGGAGCATTAAACATGTATAACTCATGTAACTGCATAGTGAATGAATATATCTTCTCAGGAATGCACTGAATGAAGCAAGACTGCACAGGAGCCTTAGTCTAATACGTGTTGTAGGTTATGTGTGGTATAAACACCCATCTCTTTAGGTGTGTGGAAAATGGCATTCCAGAAGGACCTAGCCAAACAGTTATTAGATTGTCAAAAACTTGCAAAGAAGTTAACTTGTCAAGCACCAATAAATCCTTTAAAATCTGGGGGCTCCTCTATTCCATTTATTTAATTTTTAATGGCCAAAATATCCATATTGTCATGCCTAGGGTAGATGCACAAATCCATATTTAGACACCTAAATAAGAGACTTGAATTTCAGAGGTGCTGGATACCTATAACTCCCAATGAAATTTAATGGCAGTCCAGTCATGTTAAGCACCTACCTCTGAAAATCTTACCACCACTTTAAGAGTCCTAACTTTAGGTGCCAAGTTTGAAAATGTTAGCCTATGATGTTCTTTTCCCTTTATGTAGGCAAATGAACATCAAAAACACAAAGTCACTGACCCACACACCCAACTACACAGGGAAATTCCAAAAACAAGTACAAAGGAAAACATATTTCAACATAACCAAGATCAAGATAACAGAAATTATACAGAAAAAGCCTCTACCATCCATGGGACAGAGTTAAGATTGCCGTGTTGTGATGTAATGTAATGTGCATTTCTTTATCTTGACCACAATAATATGTTTGTGGTTTTTAGTATGTGAGTAGGGTAAGATTTACAATGCTCTTAAACATTCCATTTCTTTGCTTTCAGTGTTTAGGTTTTGTAAGCGATGTGATAAGTAAGTACAATGTTGTCTCTAAACAAGTGTAAAACAAAGTGTTTTGGTTTTGGAATATTAATGGGACACCGACAACTCTTAGAGGGCCTAATCTAAAGCACATTGAAGTCATAGGGCATCTTTCCATAGACTTCAGTGGGAACTGGATCAGACCTATAGAGCAGTGGACTATATAATGTCTAAAATAATCCTTCATTTCTCCTAGGGTACTTGTGATGGGGTGTCCAGGGATTTGAAGGGGTTAAAGTGGCCAGGTAGACCAATTAACTCCACATGCTGCACCTGGAGGGAGAGCCAGGGAGCAGGGAATTGATGGTGAACAGAAATAAATGGGGCCTAAACCCCAGGAGCTGAGAACAGACAGGGTGCCTGGGGAAAAGGGCAGTCACTCCCTTGGAAGAGAGAGGAAGAAGTTGGTTTGGAGCTGGTACTCTCAGAGAAGGGGGGAACAAGGAAGAGTAGGAAGCAGTCCAGGAAAGGAGCAGTGAGGGCTGAGAGGGTAGAGCTCAGAACTGCTGAGCTGAGGGTCCCTGGATTGGAACCCAGAGTACAGGGCAGGCCCAGGTTCCCCTACCGGCCACTGGGTAAATGGCATCATCAGGGCAGCACAGGAGAAGACTGCCTGGGACTATTTCTATAGAAGGACTTTAGGTAACTCCAGAAGGGAGAATAATGAAGAGGATGCTGCAGTTCCTGGAGTGAGGCGGGTCCGCAGGGTGAGAGGACAACAGGAGAGGCACCCCCTGAAGAGGGCGCACAACTGACAGAGCTAATCCCCAGGATGGCCAGCAGGAGGTGCCGCTGTGGTGAGTGGACCCCGTGACAGTCGTGGATCTCAGTGGTCTCTAAATGACATATTCTGCCAACTATCCAAAGAGCAAACATGGATTAACTTTGGAAACATCTCCCATGTTCCTTGAAAAGTTTGTGACACAGCCAGTGACTTTGTATTATTTAAGCAAATTAATCATTATAGTGATCCTCTGATTGTTTCTGTTATGAAAAATTCATGATATTGGAATGTGGAACTTGAGAGGGGTTTTATTATTTATTAACAGGACATGGCCCTTTCTTACCTATCATTGTCAGCACTAGTAATCACCCACATGAAATGCCTGTTTTGCTCATAATGTCAGAATCCTCTAAAATTGTGACTGCAGGTAAGTGATAGCATTTATCATTCCCTAATCTTCAGTGTAAATCAGGAATTCAATTTTCAACCACATAAGATATAAGAGGGAGTTGAAAGCCAAAATACAAGTAGGACCATGTATCACAACTTCTGATGAGTTGAAAGTGGAGGACAAGTGGAATGAAAATTCATTCTTGTGGATTACAGCTCTTGTGCAGTCTGATTCCTTCTCATAATTTAGAATAACATTAATGTTCCCTTTATCTTTACTCTGGGCTGTTGAGAAGATGCAGAGCTTGTCTGTCAAGTTTAGTCTTGTTTTAAGACTATTATCTAAAAGCAGTAGGAAAGCCATAAAATAGATCTTTGATCCCTTCAAATACAAACAAAATACTATGAGAGAGCCCAGGACCTGTAATTTTTTTTTCACACCTAGGAAATTACCCTGCATAGGCCTGTCAGCTATAGTGCAAACATTCATGCTGGCTGCGGGCGGGGAGCATTAAGAGAGGAAAATGGAGGGTGGAGGTTCCAAATTGTTCCTCATTTCCCTTACTTTGTTCCCATTGAAATGAATGGAAGTTTCACCATTGACTTTACTGGGAGCAGCGTTCATTCAATACTGGGCCCTCCTGAAAATCCTACCTTACAAACTGCATGTCAAAGGAGTTGTAGGTGGTCTTGCCAGAAACAACTTGCTGTGTCTAATGCCTCTTCAGGAGATTGCCTGGAACTATGACATCAGGGCATCGTTATAGTGATGGGTTGTACAGGCCCCATTCAGTGGTCATCAAGGAGAAGGTAAATACACTCTCCCTGAGCAGAATGTCTACAATAGTGCAGAGACTGCAGGGGTGGGATATGTCCAGGTCTCACTAACACAAGCTGCTCTGTCAGGAAAGGACTCTAAATTGGGCTGACTCATGCTCTTCTTCTGCATTTGGCTGGACCTAGGAACCACACCAACTGGGAAGTTGGAAGCAGCTTGCTGGGAGCAGCCTTGTTGCCTTTGTTTATACCCATAAACATTTGGATGAGCCCCGTAAGTCCCCAATTTTTTTGGTTTGTTCTTCTCCTGGCTTCAACCAAGCTGACTTGAAACACTGTTAAATCATTGAGCAAGCCAATGTGTGGGGATATTTGGGTGCCTAGAGGAGTATTTTCAAAATGGTACATGCAGTTTTAGCAGTAGAGCTTCCATATATTGAGATCACAGGTTTGAGTGAAACGCCGCACGCTGCTTTTGACAGTTTATCATGTAAAATATTTTCATTTGTGTTTTTGGTGAGTTTCCTTTGAGATTCCCTTTGTTTCTTCAGCTCTATGCATCCCTGTCTCCTCTATGTCCTCACTCACCCTGCCCCACACTTTTGGACTCCAGTATTGCAATAACCTCCTCTGGCCAGAAGGACTAAATACAGCTCCTAGTGGAACCTGACAACATCTCTCCAGCTACCATCCAGAAGGAAAAAATGACCTACGTAAAAAGCATTCCCTCTTCATAAAGGAATGAACACATACTAGGCTTTATCCTGAGCTCACATCATTGCACGTTAGGAGCAAATCCACTGAAGGCAATGAAGTTAAACCAGTGACGTAGTCTGTTTGTCTCCACAAGGCTCCCAGCCTCCGTTCCTCAGGGGCCTAGGACCCAAACTCTGATCCTTTGTTTTATAGTACAATACAGTGACAGACTCCCAGGCGTAAGGCCAATCCTACGTCTTTGTAGTCCGTGGGAATTTAGCCATTGTCTTCAGTGGGACAGGATTTGGCTGTTAATACTTCAGCGTTGTACATGACAGATTTACCATTCATTGTAGAAGCAAACAGACAAAGAAAAGAGAAAAGATTGGACCAGTTCAGTACACCATACTGGCACTTTTGGGATTTCTGTGACTAAGTGGCTTTCCACACTCCGAAGCCAGACATATTGGTGTTTCTACATGTTACATCCCCTTTTGAAATGGTATGGTGCAACAGCCAGTTCTCCTGGATATATTTGCCTCTCCAAACGTTCCCGACACCCAGTGATATGAGCAACTGAACAGAAGGTGGAGAATCAACTCCTGAGAGACTATTTACAACTTTAAACTATTTTCACTCAGGAATAACTAGCAATTGTGGTTATTCCATTCATATTTACTGCCTAACTGTAATGGGGAAAGTGGTTATCAGCTTTACATTTAAAGGGCATGCAAAAAGTGAAACACTGCACGTTTCTAAAAGCAAAGATCAGTAGGTTTTTGAAGCAAAGTTAGAAAATAACTAGTGTAACTTTTTAAAGGGCATTAGGAAGTTCTGAGCTTCAAGAAACATACGGCTCTGCTGCAGATACTTTTGGTATCAGTGATCAAGTGATATTATGGTAACAGAGCAGCCTCACCCCGGTTTAAATTATTCCACTATAAATTGGTCTCTTCGACTCTCTGGAGTCTACCTTAATTTTCAGCAGCTCCAGACACAGTGGAGCATTTATCCTGATGTATAACCCATTTAAGACACTCCTGTTAGTGTGACTGTTGGGATATTTGAATACAAAAGTACATACGTTTGGTTACTGTACATTAGTCAGTTGGTCTCTGTTCAAAGCTCTCTAAGAGCCAGATTGTGGCAGGCTCTTTTCCCAGTACAAGGGGCATTCTCCCCGTGCTCACTCCTCCTGCTGTCATGGCGCTGTGGCTGCTCCCTGCTAGCACTCTTGTGACACAGCCATCTCTGATGAGGTGGGGAGGGCAGGCATGGCCTTAGCTCCATCTCTGTTCCACAGTGGCTGGCTCAGGGAGGGTTTTGCACCCTGCTTTGCACCTTGCTAAAGGATAGTACAATGACTGCGCTCTCCAAGAGACACTATAAATACATAGGTTTCCGAGTAACAGCCGTGTTAGTCTGTATTCGCAAAAAGAAAAGGAGTACTTGTGGCACCTTAGAGACTAACCAATTTATTTGAGCATAAGCTTGAAGTGAGCTGTAGCTCATGAAAGCTTATGCTCAAATAAATTGGTTAGTCCCTAAGGTGCCACAAGTACTCCTTTTCTTTTTATAAATACATAACAAAGCTGCAACACAAATGATGGCGAGTGGCAGTCTGTTCAAGGGTTGCCACAGGCTTGATTTCCCCTGGGGTTCCACCCATGCAAGTGTCACCCATGCCTGCTTGGTATGGTGCTCTGTTCCACTCTAGGGGCACCCAGACAATCTAGAGATTGATGAGTCTGCTACCGAGACAGACTGAGCTTTAGAGGTCCTTTGATGTAGCCAGGTGGCTTTTAGCTCATACATCAAAGGCTAGCTACATACACTGAGCTTCAGAGGTCCTAGGTTTGTAATGCTGGCGTCTGTCAGCGCTACACAAGCTGGCGGAGCCCAAGAAGTAGGTCCCTCATCGCAGAAAATCTGACTAGACAAGAGGTTGTAGCTGTGCAAGACAATCCACAAATGCGTTCTTCTGGAGGGCCTGGAGCCAGCCAGCATAAATCCTTGACAGTCTTCACACATGGAGCACCTATGGCACCCAGATTGTACTTTAAAACTGCCCTCCCCTGGCTGGACCCCTTGGAAGGACAGCAATGGAGGTATCCTCCCTCAGGTGCAGCTGCTCCCATTTGATCAACTGCATTCCGTCCCTATTCCACACCAGCAAGGGTGAATCAAGCCTCAAGCATGCACAGGCAGGGGGTGGGGTACAGTGGTAGGACTCTTGGTAGCTTTTACAATGCCTGACTGCATTTTGTCTGGCTCCAGGCAACGTTGTTAGTTCCTTTAAAGCTCATGCATCAATTTGAAATTTTAAAATATTTACCTGGCCTTTAATTTCACACATTTTTTCAAGCTATTGCTTACTGTTGTTTTAAGTGTCAATAGTGTGCAGGGTGCTATGTTAAAAAAATAGTTCCCACCCCCAAGAGCTGACACTGTTATTTCATGTTCGTGTTACCATGTTCGTCAGCATGCATGGACTGAAGTCAAACATGTTCAGATTGAATTGAGTGAGAACTGCTGTCAGCTGCAGATTTGCAGTTAACTTCTTTGACCTCACTGTGGGGGTCTGGTGATACTAGCACCAAAAGAGGGTGGGGAAAGTTACAAGGCAGCATGTCTGAGGAATCCAAACCTATTTCTGAGGTTAAACTCTTTGCTAGGCAATAAAAGAGACATGGACAGGAAAGGGGACTAGAATATCATGTTAGGCATCACACAATAGTTTTGTGGGAATCCTATGGCACGGTTTCATCTCAACTTTCTCTTCCCAAAAAATAGGACAGTAAATATTACAGTAGATTAATTCTCAGAGTTACTGGATCAATTTGGGGGGCTGCACCCCTTGTAATTTCTCACAGCCTTGCTTGATAGTTACGGTAATCCTCTGTTATGCTCGCTCTGAACCTTGTCTACAATGCATATTTAAACTCAAGAGCCCAAAAAGCATTGGAGCACTACCAATGCATGATAGAATTACAAGTTAGCACACCTATGTGTGTCTGCAAAGAGAAACATCAAATAAAAATCCACCTTGATGTGCCCTTGGATTGCAAAAGCCTTCTAATGTAGCCTGTGTCATGATTTATAACAATGACTCATAATGTGGCGTTATATTTAATATGATGTAACTCTGATGCAAGATGTCATTCACAGAACTGCAATGTCAGAGAGAGAGGAGAGAGAGAGCAATTTGATAATGTCCTTGCCTCTGACTCAGAATGAAAATCTTTCAGTCAAATCACCAAAATCTCTAGGCCCTTTCATGCGTACTTTGCTATTTTAGCAGTTATACTGGTAGAAATGTAATCTTTTCCCCCTGGACCAGAACTACCCTTCAGCAGTGGGAGTTACCTGCAATAATTCTAGTACCTCTGTATGTGGTAAGTCTAATTTGCTAACTGAGGATTCAGTTCCACAGTTGTTCCTTGTATGGGATTCCCATGCAGTTAGTGGAAATTCTAAGAGCAGGTCAGTAGTTGAATCATGCCTACAAATTAATAGGAGCTTTATCTCCATTTTCTGACACAGCTGTTATGAATTCTCCTACAATTCTCCCTGTGTTGCTTGCTTTTCACTGTGGTAAATCAGCATTTCAGGACATACTAATTCACTGAAGCAAGGGACACCTGATGTGACATGTCTCAGATATGGGAGAGAACTACAGGAGCCCTCTTAACAGAGACAGACATGCCAGACAAATGAACTACGGCTTCTAACATTGATTGGGCCATTTTTCAGGGTGCATGCAAAAATCACTTCCAGGACTGTAATTTGTAATTTCCATCTTGGGTAGATGTTCATGTGCGAACTTTGATTGAGCTAGTGCACTAAAAATAGCAGTGTATCCCGGGCGGTGGCATGGGCTAGCTATGCAAGTACTTAATGAGGAGGGCCTGGAGGGGATTTTACTTGGGTGGCTAACCTGCACCACTGCAGCTATGCTGCTATGTTTAGTGCTACCTCAGTCAAAGTGAGCATGTGGATGCCTACCCAAGCTGGGAATTATACCTCCAGCTGCAGTGCAGATGTACCCTAAAAAGAGTTTCTGGGAACTCCAGCGCTGCACTACAGGAGCAACTACTGAAGAAACTGGGAGAACTTCTGCTTGCACAGGTCAGACGGAAACGCAGAGATACAGATGAAAACTGTTTAGCCCTTGACCCAAGCAGATAAACCTTTGTAGATACCGTACATACATGAGACCAGTTGCTGACACCCATTGTCAGTACTGGGTCTATTTCCTAGCATAGATGGGGTTAGAGACCAGGAACACATTGTACAAATTGATTCTATATGAGGGCACTCATTATATTATCCTTGATCTGAATGTTACTGCTTTCTAGGCGTCAGAGTTCATTAGCTATTACACTAGTGAGACACTGTCAGGAGAAGAACAGGTGTACTTGTGGCACCTCAGAGACTAACAAATTTATCTGAGCATAAGCTTTCATGAGCTACAGCTCACTTCATCAGATTCATTCAGTAGAAAATACAGTGGGGAGATTTTATAAACACAGACAACATGAAACAATGGGTGTTACCATACACACTGTAACGAGAGTGATCAGGTAAGGTGAGCTATTACCAGCAGGAGAGAAAAAAAACTTTTTGTAGTGATAATCAAGGTGGGCCATTTCCAGCAGTTGACAAGAACGGCTGAGGAACAGTGGGGGGGGGCGGGGGGGAGGAATAAACATGGGGAAATACTTTTACTTTATGTCATGACCCATCCACTCCCAGTCTTTATTCAAGCCTAAGTTAATTGTGACCAGTTTGCAAATTAATTCCAATTCAGCAGTCTCTCGTTGGAGTCTGTTTTTGAAGTTTTTTTGTTAAAGAATTGCCACTTTTAGGTCTGTAATCGAGTGACCAGAGAGATTGAAGTGTTCTCCAATTGGTTTTTGAATGTTATAATTCTTGATGTCTGATTTGTGTCCATTTATTCTTTTACATAGAGACTGTCCAGCTTGGCCAATGTACATGGCAGAGGGGCATTGCTGGCACATGATGGCATATATCACATTGGTAGATGTGCAGGTGAACGAGCCTCTGATAGTGTGGCTGATGTGATTAGGCCCTATGATGGTGTCCCCTGAATAGATGTGGACACAGTTGGCAACTGGCTTTGTTGCAAGGATAGGTTCCTGGGTCAGTGTTTTTGTTGTGTGGTATGTGGTTGCTGGTGAGTATTTGCTTCGGTTGGGGGGCTGTCTGTAAGCAAGGACTGGCCTGTCTCCCAAGATCTGTGAGAGTGGTGGGTCGTCCTCCAGGATAGGATGTAGATCCTTGATGATGCGCTGGAGAGGTTTTAGTTGGGGGCTGAAGGTGACAGCTAGTGGCATTCTATTATTTTCTTTGTTGGGCCTGTCCTGTAGTAAGTGACTTCTGGGTACTCTTCTGGGTCTGTCAATCTGTCACTACAAAAGGTTTTTTTTCTCTCCTGCTGGTAATAGCTCACCTTACCTGATCACTCTCGTTACAGTGTGTATGGTAACACCCATTGTTTCATGTTGTCTGTGTATATAAAATCTCCCCACTGTATTTTCTACTGTATGCATCCAATGATGTGAGCTGTAGCTCACAAAAGCTTATGCTCAAATAAATTTGTTAGTCTCTGAGGTGCCAAAAGTACTCCTGTTCTTTTTGCAGATACAGACTAACACGGCTGCTACTCTGAAACCTGTCAGGAGAAGGAGGCTGAGATTAAAATCAGAATAAACTAAAAAATGCATGGCAAAAATCAACACCTACACCTGAAGTACCTACCGATACCTACTAACGTTCTTCCCTTGTTACTCTTCTTACTTAATCAGTCTCAAACACGCTTGCTGAAACCCAGCTGATAACTCTCTTATCCTGTCTGCACTAGCAGTTAAACTATAGGCTGTTCCAGAGAACCAATTGCTGACAACTGTTGTCAGCAGTAGGTAAGTCTCCTAGAGTAGACCAGGTTATTCCTAGTATTTGGAATCTCTTGGAAAAAGAGCCCCAAAAATATACAGATCTCAGATATTCCTCGAGTGCTGCCTGTTGACACACAACATGCCAATCTTCTGCGTGTCCAATTTCAGCATTTAAAGTCAGCAGTCTCTCCCACGTTGATGTAAGCCCTCAATCAGTGCTTGCTGTAGAATGGAACAGGTGATGAAAACATTGTGATCCCTCACAGGTATATGGGAGCAAAGCCTGATCTCTGTACTAAACACAGTCATTAGTTCTTCATTCTCTACTGGTTTGTGGACATGCAATAACACCTTCCCAGGCTTGTGTTGGTCTCGCACCCCACTGGATCATTAAAGATTTCAAATAAGATCAGTAGTTCGGCACTGTGAGGGTTTCAGTAACAGGCATATAAATATCTCCATATCAGAATAGTTTCTGAGCCTGCTGGAGACCTGGCAGTTTGCCAAAGATAGCACACACCACAAGCTCTTCCAGATAGTAACACAAACACAGTGAAACTTCCCAGGCTCCAGTTTTTTAGGACACACAAATTTGTGCACACAAATTAGCCATAAAGTCATTGTGATTTTGTGCACATTGGTGCTAAAAGCAAAGGACCAGGAAGAACATTTTGTGCTGCATGTCTCAGAGGCACAACACAAAGCTCACAGTCTAGCAAGACAAGAGGCAAATGTGCCTCTGCCTTGGCTGGCTCCAGGACTTCTACAACCCCTGTGCTCTGCCACAGAAACATACGTACGGCTATAGTGGGGCCCAAAATCACATCCTAGGACCCTGATGTCTAATACATTTTTGTCTATATAATTCTGAAAACCTGGGCCCTGTAACTATAATATGTAAAGTTTGGGATGCTTTGCCCCATCCTTCAGCTGTGCACTAGTGATGCTTTCCTAAAACAATCCCCAGTGCCAAACAAGCTTACAGCCAGCCAGATTTCAGTAAGCCATTTTAAGCTTCTTCTCTTTCTGCCAGCCCTGAGCTGTACCAGTTAGGTGGAAATGAGCCTCTCCATGAACCAGCTCTTGCAAGTGACAACACAAAAGGTGGGAATCCACATATAATGGTCCAATTTCCTCTGTTATTGTTGACTTCAGTGGAGTTACACTGGTGTAACAGAATAAATGTGACCCTACGTGTTAAACAAGATGTTGGAATACAAACAGGTATGCTAACTCATCTGCTGTAAGGAGCCTAGCAGCCAAGAGGCTGATTCTCAGAGCACTGGAGCCTAGCACAGGGACTGTTAGAATCAAGCTCTTTGAACAGTTACTCTATATGAGATAAGTTCAGGAGACATTAATATTTCTGTTGTGATAACAACTTAGTGTTCTGAGAGATCATCTCTGCACTGGAGTGCCAGACCCAGGCATTTGGAACACTGAAAAAAGAAATTGTTAACATAACCTCTCTAGCTTTCAGCGGGAATAAGTCTGAGGAAGGCTATGCTGTTGTTTGTGACAGAAGCCGTCGTTCTTTTTCAAGTCCCAAATGCTGTGGTCTTGTGATCTCTCAGAGCCCTAATTATTGTTACTGCAACAGAAATATTAGTGTCTTCAAGCCACTTTCCACTTCAATCTACTCAAATCCAGCACTGAATCACACCAAGACAAAGACAAAGCCACCACTTATGGGCTGGCTGAAAAATTCCATTGAAATGCCAACAGTGGAGAAAGTGAAATAAAGAGCTAAGAAAGCATGGGAATTATTTTAACTCAAGGGGCTGGAGCAAGGGCCAAGATGGGGCTGTAGGACAGTGAATTACTATGTTCAAGAGCCCTTCTACTCTGGAAGGGAACTGTGTATCAATAACAGAACTGTTTGCTGAGTTTCATTCAGTTACACTGTGCAAACCCAGCAAAGGCCATGGGGCTGCACAGGAGTCACTGAGGCCATTATTTGGTGAACCATTCTGTTGATGATGCACCTGAAGGAACAGACTCCAGCTCACTGTCCTTAGCTCTCTTGCGCTGTAATACTTAACAGTATTTAAAAGGCGGTAAAAAAATCACTAACCACTAAAGTCAGCAGACAGGACTCTAAACCACAGGGAGCAGATCTGTTCAATAAGAAGGTGTTTTTACACAGTTGCTTTTCAGAGTAGGACCACACTCGCGCATAGTAATTTAATGTCCTATGGGCCAGAGATCCTGGCCCCTTTGTGCCACTGGCCAGTGTAAAGACCCACATTGGGCAATTTCTAGCTATCACAAGTTAGAGTGCTCCGAGGCTGCTCTCATGTACCCTGGGGATCAACCCAGCTCACGAGGATCTGAGGAGGACACTGGTGGCCCGCTTCACGAGTCCTGTGCTGAGCACAGCTCTGCTACACAGGAGTGCCAAGGCCTCCGTCTTTGCCACATGACAATAGGAAATCTGAATACACTGCAATATATTGCAAAGGAAGCAAAACCAAGAGATGTCAAGATTCCCAGAATTGCTGTGTAGATTCCACATAAAATGTACATGTTTAAAGCTGCCAGGGAGACAAGAGTTCAAACACTGTTTCTGCATGAATGTGCTTTAAGCTGCTGGTTCTAAGGAATTGTGGGGGAGCGCTCCATTTAAAATGATAACCCTGTCTTACGTGTGTATATATTATGTTGTGTTAAAATGAGTCAGTCTGTGGTCTCTTAGTTCCACTTCACTCAAGTTTTTTTTCCTTTAGCTGTAGTCCCCACACAAAGAGCAAGGTTTAGACAGTTGGGTTGAAAGTGATCCCTTTTCAACTGAATGATGAGAAGTTCATGTCTGAACCTGAAGAGAAGCAGATTCAGCCACACAGTAGCAGGCAAGCTTTCTATCTTAAGCACCATTTGACTTTCCAGCTAAACTGTTTGTTTGCATTTTCTGTTTTATGACTGGAAAGAGCAACATTTAGACAAATATTTGACAGATGGATCATCCAACAAGTTTGTGTAGCTTACAAAAGTGCCTATTCGGCTACTGTAAAATGGCATTAGCCTTAAAGCACATTTCATTCTGAACATTGTGTTGTAATCAGACCTCTGATTCTAGACAAGGAATTGTCATATGATGGTGGAGAGCAGAGAGATACCTACCTTACGCCCCGCCTCGTTGTTGTGCAAGTTCATGAGAGTCCTTGCATTCTGTTTAATCTCCCTTGCATCCACAAACACTTTGGCGAATCCTATTCCATATCTGATGTCAGCAGAACAGCCTCCCCATTTCCATCCTTCGTCTTTATGGTACTGTCCCTGTTTTTCTTTATCACAACCACAGTCGCTT